>NC_067473.1:12725650-13027078 GCF_947179515.1 Apodemus sylvaticus | reverse complement strand
GTCTGAGAAAATAGTTCAGTAGACAAAGAGCTTCCTGCACATGCCTGCTATTTGGTTGCAAGACATGTTTTTCCTATATGACCTCTGCTAGGATGATCGTGTAGCTCTTGCTTAGATACCTATGAAATCTTCCATTTTCCTTGTTTGCCACTTTTTTTTTTACAATATGAATACATTTGCATCTGTGGTCCTTGGTGTCACCTAAGGCGGAAGCTCTTGCCAACAAATGTTTATGCCTTTCTCTTGCTCACCAGCATCCCACTCAACTTCTTCACACACAGTCTTGTTAACTCAAATCCTTTGGTTCTGCCCCCAATTTGTGCCACTTATGAAAAATGTATCTTAAAAAAAAAACCCTCTCTTTCTCCACCTATCTTGAGACATTTTTCTACCTCTTGGTTTTTCCCAAAAAATTACTTCTTCAGAGAGAACCATAGCACGTTTCCTGTTTATATTACTCACACTCCCACACATCTCTTATCTCTGTCAGGAAGTGGGGAGTCAGCATACTTCTCAGTCTGTAAAACTGGTTCCAGAGTGTGGCTTCGGCCCTCTTCGGAATTTTCCCTGCTTATTTTCAGCTTCTTCCCACACCCTAGTAGTCATTTCCTTGGGGACAGAATTATGTCATTCATACTATTTCTTTCCATTTCATGTTCTGCCACAGCAGTTCTTCTGTTTCTTTGATCTTCATACTATCTTTTACCCAGTGTCACAAGTGCTGAATCCCTTTTGTGAGCCAGTGTAAAACTCTGTACTCCAATCTTGATAACATTAGAATAAATTGCCCTTCACACATCCCTATGGTTGTTGCCAGAAGTTTATCTACATTCCAAACAATTTTGTTCCTGTATTCATTTTTTGCATGTGTGTAAAGACATATGTGTTTACATGTTTATGACTGTATGTATTTATACAGATTCTCATACACATATGTTGAGGGGTCAAAGATTGATGTTGAATATCTTCCTTCATTGCTTTTGACTTATGTGTTGAGGCAGGGTCATTCACTTGAACTCAGAGCTAACAAATTTTGCTAATCTAGCTATCCTGTTTTTGCAGGAGTCCATTGTATTTTCCTTCTAAGACTAGGGATATAGGTGAGCTATGTCTGCCTAGATTTTATGTGGGTGTTGGGAATCTAGACTCTGACCCCTGAGCCTGAACAACAAGTTCTAGAACTATTAAGCAAACTCCCAATCCCTTTTCTTTTCCTTTTAGTTTCAGAATCTCAAACTCAGGTTATTTTTTAAACTCTTTAAAAAGAATTGGTAATCATTTCTGTAATCACTTAAGCGATTCTTATCTTAATAAAACTCACATGTCTCCACAAGACATCTCACATCTCATTAAATTGTTCAGTATGTAAAGAATTCTCTTCAGCATTGTTTTAAACACTGACCTATGTCATATATTCTTGGGTAAGTTCAGTGTGAATCAAACAAAACATAGCACTCTAATGCTTTATGCAAGGCTATTGTTTGGTCCTTGCCTCATATAATATTACTGTTTTAAGTAAAAGTTATTTTTGAAGCACACTCATCTTTTTCTTAAAGTTGTATTTATGTTTATTTTATGTCTGTAGCTACTTTGCATACATGTGTGTCTGTGCACCATATGTATACAATGCTTCTATAATCCAGAAGAAGGTGTTGGATCCTCTGCAACTGGAGTTACAAATAGTTATGAACTACCATATAGATGCTAGAACTAGAACTAGGCTCTAGTAGATGAACAGTCAGTATGCTTAACCACTGAGCTATTTCTCCAACCACCCCATTTATCTTTTGATTCCTATGACACTATAGTGTACTGAGTTTCCCTAACTATATTTTTCTTCCACCTCTTCTTCCCCACAATACCAGCTTTTCTCTTTCTTATTATCTATACTGTGTTATATAGGGCCATATTGGTTTCCACCTACTTATTAGATCTTGCATTCATGTCTTGACTAAAACCTTACCTAACTATCACATTACCACAGTTACTAAGTATATTTGGATGATAACAAAGTACACACCCTAATCCTAGACATATGAGTGAACCATAGTTCAACATATCTACTGCAAAGAGGTACTCAGAAACACCTTAAATTTAATTATTCAAAGGCTTGATTAGCTTTTCCTGAAACTTCTCCTTTAACCTTTGTGGAAGACCTATATATATTACATTACTCTCAAAAGACAAAGCAGCCCTGTACAAGAACATGCAACCTCCCAGTACCCCATGGCCTGCATCCTCTACTACTTTGCAGAACATCACACACATGAAGTGTATTAGACTTTGCTACTGTGTGCCCTTTAGAAATGTGTGACAATGTGGATTGCAGACTTTCAGCATAGTTTTGATCTGATTGAATCCATCTCAAATTGTTGGGATTCTAATTCTTTGGTACATAATCTTCATTTTCAAAATCATTGTCTCAAGCCATTTCCCATCACATCTCTTCTCTTTTATACCAGTCTCCAAAACAGCTTTCTTGCTTCCAGGTTTTTTTCACTAATTTCTTTTTATTGACAGACCTTTTATGAAAGAGAAAATATGGTCACTCAGTACAACACTTTGATATATTTCTATTTATTTATATTTAATATATTTCTATATATATTAAATTCTATAAATAATATATATTCCCATATATTTTATAACACATAATTACACAATAGGTTTCTATTTTCCCAAGATAAAAGAAAAATTCCTTAATATAATACATGAGTCTCTTTAAAATGTGACCCCTTTTGATACTTATATTTTCAAAGTTAACACTATCAGTTAAATATATTATATATTAGTTAGTGTCTCCTATACATAGCCTTCTTTCTCTGAACCTTGGCACATGTCATGACATCTGTCTCTATTCTTCTCTTGAACAATCTCTTTGCAACTTTGATTTGTCAGTTGAGAAATAAATCAAAGGTATCATTTAGGAATGCAACCTGGTCTAAATCTTATATAAAATGCTCTTTTATCTTCTCATTCCCCCCTCCCATTCCTTTCCTTCTCTTCTATTCCATTCCTTATTTTAAAAAGGATATTCTCTCTAAGTAGCCTGAGTTATCCTTAAATTAGTAAACTCCCTGCTTTCTCTTTGGGAGTATTAACATTATGGTGCTATGTCATCATATCTAGCTCCCTTTGTGTACTGTAAGTCTTTTTTTTTTTTTTTGATTTACTTTTTTACTACTTCTATTTCCAATTTTATTTCTTGAGGGTAAGCACCACATCTTTGATTTTTTAGAGTATACTGTTATACTAGTAAACTCATGGCTGTATTTCTAATTCTTAACCCAACTCTATCTACATACTTCTTTTATTCTGTTGTGCTGCATAACAAGTTATTTAAATTAGTTTCCTTAAGCTATACTATTTTTTTTTATTTTGCAAGTTGGCTAAGTGACATTTCCAATATTATTGTATTCCTTCATAAGAATAAATTCTGAAATTTTATTCAAATTTGTCTCTAAGAAAGAATTTGATAAACTGCTGAAATGAGTCTATCAATATCTAAACACTCTTTCTTAATCAAATTTCTATTGCTGTGAAGAGACAACCATGATCCTGGTAACACTTATAAAGGAAGCATTTAATTTGGGCTGGCTTACAAGTTCAGAGCTTTAGTCCATTATCATCCTGGTAGGAAGCATGGTGACATGTAGGCAGATATGGTGCTGGAGAATGAGCCAGGACTTCTACATCTTGGTAGTCAGGCAGTGGGAAGAGAGAAAGCCATTGTATCTAGGTTGAGTATCTAAAACCTCAAAGCCTACCCCTAATGACATACTTCCTGCAACAAGGCCACACCTACTTCAATAAGGCCACACCTCCAAATAGTGCCACTCCCTTTTGTCCAAGATTTCAAATCTATGAAGCACCAAACTTTCTTCCTTTCTTTTATCTAATATGCACAGTGTTTGAGACATGATAGTTTCTCATTGGTTGATTTTTATTGCTGTTAGTCATGAAAGGCTCTAAGACATCACAGAGATGAATGACAAGGAAAAGTAGCTCACTGCATGGACAGAGAGAAAATGAAGAGTGTCATGAGAGAAGAGAGAAGACAACAAAGGCAGGGCTCACAAAATTCCCTGCTAGGACATTCCCTAATAATCTGGAGATCCTCACTTTTGATGAATTCATTACCTCCCCAAAGCACCAAGTTTGATTTTACCAACTTGGTAAATCACCAAGTAGCCTCCAACAAATAAAACATTCTAGATTCAAATGTCTAATCACACCAGATACTAAAGCTTTCTTTTTTTTTTTTTCATTATACCTCATCATCAACAAACATCATGGACTACATTGGTACCGGTATATGAGCTATTTTTGGTAGTTGGGCCTTTAAAACTAGATTAAATCAGATTTTATCTACAGGGATACCACCAATCTTGCATTATATCCTTAACAGCAAAATCTTTAATGGGAGTTGAGAAAGGCCCATAGGGCCATTGAATCAAGTTTAGTTTGCTTAGCCTAAGAAGATGAGACCAATTAGGAGACACTATAGTAAACACATCCTTTCATTGGCCTATTGGTATTTCCTCAAGGCTTCATCTAGTACCACATTTTGAAATCACTTCTTGACTATTTAGGAACAATACATAAGCCCCATGTCAGTTGAAGAGAAGTTCTGGTAGAGCTATGTTTGTCTTGTCTATGATTTGAGTTTATCTGACACTTAGCATTACAAAAAATCAAAAAGGAAATCTATTAGAACTTATAAGAAGTCTGTTCAGGAAAGCATACTATTTGTCATTTTTCAATTCATAAGCTAATATCCTTAAGTGTACTTGTTTTAAAAGATAGTAAAAGATATTATCTGTCGGTCATACTGAGTTTCTCAGAATTTATAATGGTTTTTCATTCCTATTCAATATGTTTTTTTTTAAAAAAACTATTTTATTTATTCACATTCTAGTCATTTCCTCCCTGACTCTCGAACTTCCCTTTCATAGTTCCTCATCCCATTCCTCTTTCTCTTGCCTCCTAGAGGGAGCTTCCTTTCACTAGGGCTCTCCCTTCCCTGGGGCCTCAAGTCTCTTGAGGAGTAAGCACATCTTCTCCCACTGAGGC
Organism: Apodemus sylvaticus; assembly: GCF_947179515.1. Lineage (NCBI taxonomy): Eukaryota > Metazoa > Chordata > Mammalia > Rodentia > Muridae > Apodemus > Apodemus sylvaticus. The sequence goes on along the minus strand of NC_067473.1, from coordinate 13,022,005 downwards.
CTGAGCAGGCAGATCTCTGCTATGTATGTATCAGGAGCCTTGGACTGGTCCCTGGTTGGTGGCTCAGTCTCTGGGAGTTCCCTGGGGTCTGGGTTAGTTGAGACCGCTGGTCTTCCTATGGGATTGTTCTCCTCTTCTTTAATACTTCCCTTATTTTAATCATTGGGGGTCCCCAACTTCAGTCCAATGTTTGTGTGTAAATATTTGTGTGTTTCTGTCTCAGTCATCTATTGGTAGGGCCTATCAGAGGGCAGCAATACCAGACTCCCATCTGTAAGCACATCATAGATAGCATCAGTAATAGTATCAGGCCTTGGTGCCCTTCACTTCACTACCATGAGATGAATCTTAAGTTTGGCCACTCATTGGACCACCTTTCCTTCAGTCTCCTCTCCATTTTTGTCCCTGTGCTTCTTTTAGATAGGAATAATTCTGGCTCAGAAAATTTGACTGTGGGTTAGTAACCCAGTTCTTCCACTTGAGGCCCTATCTATCTACTGGAGGTGCACTCATTGAGTCCCACCCCTCAAGTGTTGGGCACATTGACTAAGGTCACTCCCATTGAGCCCTGAGACTCTATCACCTCCCTATTCTCTGGTACTTTCTAGAGGGTGCTCCCACTTCCCTCCCCCGAACGCTGCTTATTTCCATTCATTCTCTTGACACTCTGGGCTTCTCTCCTGTTTCTGCCCCCAATACCTGATCTTGTTCCCCTTTTCCCCACTCCATTCACTCTCCCTCCCAGATACCTCTCTCCCTCTGCCTCCTGTGAATAAGTTTCTTAAGAAGACTATATTATATTTCCTTTAAAGCAGCTTAGCTCTTAAGATGTGTTTATAATTTTTTGAAAATATCCAGTCTCAATAATATTGATATTCCTACTAACAACAAAAATATTTTGAAATGTCTTTATATTTCTGCATTTCATCTATACTAGCTCTTCTTGCCTTAATTTAACTGATTATTTTAATGCTGAGAATTAGAGTAGTCTATCAGAAGCAATTTAGCTCTTTCCACAACATAGACTTCTTGCTAATATTTTTTTTTTATCTTAGTTTCAGTTAAAAAATTCTGGAAAACCCAGAGCTCAGCATCTGGAGAGATGGCTCTGTTGATAAAGTATTTACCACATAAACATGAGTATTTTGAGGCCAGACCATTAGCACTCATAAAAAAGGTTGGGCATGGCATGGTTGTCTGTAATCTAGTGCTGGTGGGAACAGGACAGAGAGATCTAGCAGGCATGCTTGCTGGCCAGACAGTATAGTCAATAAATGCACTGAAATAAACAGATATCCTGTTCTAATACAAGATAATAAGTGATTGAGGGCAGCATCAAAAAACGTACATGTACATACCACAGCCCTATACCCACATTCTAACATATACAAAGAACATATATCATGTATGTTATTTACTTTTCTTTGTTTCTAGCAAGTAAATATAGGCAGTGAAATCATTGTGATCTTAGCCTCTGTGATCTCATAAATAATTTTCAATGAACATGGTTTAGGAAAAGGGAGTTTATTAGACAATGTCCAAATCATTTATATTTCATTTTTTGCAGGGAATCTACTTTTGTACCTATTTTCTTTTCAGTTATTCATTAAAGATTCATAGAATGACTATTCATTGTGCAGCTTTGGATAAATCATGTCAGCATCAATTTAATTTATTTATATAGCATTATATAACACTTATATAATTCTAACACATTTTGTAAATATTCAAGTATATATTTATTAGTAGGTAGATTACTAGCTAGATTAATAGACAATATTTATAATTTTAACTATTTCTTTATTAGATTCAGGTGTCATCACTTCTACAAAAATCTTTAATTATGAAACAGATCCAACCAGATTTCTACTTATAGTTGATACTGGAGGAGTCATGAGACATGTTTTGACTATTAATATAATTGATGTTCCAGAACCTCCAGACTGTACTATTGACCCCCTCTTTTCTTCAGGCTCAGGTATGATTCTTATTTTTTTTTCAATTATTTGTTTTCAATAGAAACCTATAATCAAAGAGATGACATATACTATTTAATATGAAAATATTAATTTTGGCAATGTTTTATTAGACAAAGAATATGTGTAAATACAAATAAGCAAATATATGCCAATATACATATGTGTAAGGAAGCACAAAAATGCTTCCTAAAATAATTGAAAATAAATTTGCTAGGTAGAATTTTCACTTATACTTGTGAGCTTAGAAGGTAAACATTAAAATTAAGAAAACTACTCTTGAGGGCATTTATAAACAAACTAAGGCAGGAAGATAGGAGAGATAAATAAATCATATATTAATAAATGGTTTTTCTTTCTTGGTTACCAAGTGTTTCAGAATCTTTATTTGGTTGTATACCCATTTTTATTTGTTTTTGTGACAAAAAGCTGTGAGCACAAAATGTTTCACCAAAAGTATTCCACTTTTGCTGACAATTATTTTCTATTAAAGTTATTGTGATCAGTGCCTTCTCTTTGTTCTCTGTCATGAATCAGATTTAACTGTAGAGGTAATTTCTTTTTTTCTTTTTTTTTAATTTTTTAAATTTATTCTCTATATTCTTTGTTTACATTCCAAATGATTTTCTCCTTTCCAGGATCCCCTCTCCCCATATGTCCCATAAGCCCTCTTCCCTCTGCCCATTCCCCAATCAACCCCCTCCCACTTATCTGTCCTAGTAATCCCCTAAATTGCTTCATCAAGCCCTTCCAGGACCAAGGCCCTCTCCTTCCTTCTTCTTGGGAATCATTTGATATGTGAATTGTGTCTTGGGTATTCAGAGCTTCTGTACTAATATCCACTTATCAGTGACTGCATTCCTTGTATGATCTTTTGTTAATGGGTTACCTCACTTAGGATGATATTTTTCAGTTCCAAACATTTGCCTAAAAATTTCATGAGTTCATTGTTTTTAATTGCTGACTAGTATTCTATTGTGCAAATATACCACATTTTTTGTATCCATCTCTCCACTGAGGGACATCAGGGTTCTTTCCTGCTTCTGGCTATTATATATATGCTATGAACATAGTGGAACATGTATCTGTATTTCATGCTGGGGAATCCTCTGAGTATATGCCCAGGAGTGGTATAGCAGGGTCCTCCAGAAGTGTCATGCCCAAGTTTCTGAGGAACTGCCAGATTGATTTCCAGAATGGTTGTACCAGCTTGCAATCCCCCCAGAAGTGGAGGAGTGTTCTTTTCCTCCACATCCTCCCCATCACCTGCAAGCTCCTGAGTTTTTAATCTTAGCCATTCTGACTGGTGTGAAGTGAAATCTCAGGGTTGTTTTGATTTGCATTTCCCTAATGACTTATGATGTTGAACATTTCTTTTTTTTCTATATTCTTTGTTTACATTCCAAGTGTTTTCCCCTTTCCCAGTTCCCTCCTCCCCATATGTCCCATAAGCCCTCTTCTCTCCACCCATTCGCCAATTACCCCGTCCCATTTCTCTGTCTGGGTACTCCTATGTCACCAAAAAAAAAAAAAAAAAAAAAAAAAAAAAAAATCAGTGACAGACTAGTTCACATTTCTTAAAGTTGTGTTAATCACTCTGCCTATTTTTATTATTATTTTAAGGAGGATACATGGCCCTCCTTAAATGACAGTATTAAGTTATGGAGGATTGGAAATCTGGGGCTCATAGTTTGAACTGATGAGTCTGTGATCAATTAACTCTGATCCTATACCAGAAATGCACCAATGAATAATTGGCAGCAAGCAGGTGCATACATGTTATTTGTGAACACTGAAATCTCACATTCCTACAGCTTTTTGTGTCAAAAATATCTTTCTTCTTTGTCTCTTTAAATCATGTCATTTTATAGGCATTATTTTTGATTCATAGGCCATAGAAACATAGACAGAATTTAACATGTAACTCAAGCGAATAAGTTTAAAGATAAATAGAATGGGCAGAAGAAGACTAGACAGCAGTTTGTTTCAGTAATCCAGGGAGGATATGGTACATTTTGACCTAGGAATGTGGTAGAAATAAATGGAAATAATTGCTATGATAAGCTTCAGTATTAAATAAAGCTGACAACAAGCTAAATAAAAAAGGTTTCTGATTGGTAAGTCTAAGGTAGAGATTCTCAAGCATAAAAGGGAAACTGAGGAACAGACATTTGAAGATATTTGTGAGCTCACTTTGAATTTGAGTTGTTTGTTACAGGATTAGGCAATAAATATTTAATGAGATCCCTAAACATGACAGGCAAGCAATCTTCCATTGAATGACATCCCCAGCGCAACATATCATATTTGATATGCCCTTGTTAAATATATCAAAGAAGAGATTTAAGTTAGCAGTTGAGCTCAGAGGTCTTGTATAGGGCTATGCGGGTTTTGTAATTGAAACCATGTATTTGGATGAAATCACTCAGTTACAGTGGGGACTTAGAGTAGAGAAGGCATACAGCCAAACCTTGACGTTGGGAAGAAATTTAGTCTGCCAAGAAAAGAAAGAGGACTCACAGTGATGGTAGAGAAAGGAGGGAGTTATACCATGTGTGACAGGGGAAAAGAACATTCCAGGAGCATGCCAGGTGCTTGCTTAGTAGAATGGCATTGTACAGTTAACTCTAATGCCCATTACTTTCCCAAAAAACTATATAAACTATATAAAGAAGCAGAACTAATGAGCCTTGGAGCTATTTTACTATGTCATAGGTGTAGAAGACAGAGTGTTGCAGGTTGATTAGTGAGTCCAAGAAAAGAGCACAGTTCTTTCCCCCCCCCCAGAGGAAATGAAACAGCAATTCATAAAAGAAGAAATACAAATTGACAATGCATATTGGATATTACAGGGTATTATGTGTTACAGGACTCATTGTGATTGGGATTTAAGAAAGACAGATTATAAAAAGATTGCCTTTTCTTGTCTTCAAGGCTAGAGAAAGTATTAAAAGAATATCAAACAAACGAATGACCATGCTTTAAAATCATAGATGGTCCCTGTTGATGGTAGAATTGTCTATGAAAATGGCTTTTTTTATTCGATATGTTCTTTATTTACATTTCAAATGATTTCCCCTTTCCTGCATCCCCCTCCCTGAAAGTCCCATAAGCCCTCTTCCCTCCCCCTGTTCCCTAATCAACCCCTTCCTGTTTCCCTGTCCTGGTATTCCCTTACACTGCTGCACTGAGCCTTTCCAGGACCAGGGGCCTCCCCTTCCTTCTTCTTGGGCAGCATTTGATATGTGAATTGTTTCTTGGGTATTCTTAGGCAAGTGGGTGGAACTGGAGAATGTCATACTGAGTGAGGTGACCCAATCATAAAAGAACACACATGGTATGCACTCACTGATAAGTGGATATTAGCCCAGAAGCTCGGAATACACAAGAAGAGCAGAGTTCTTTAGACCACTCGGGATTGCAAGACTCTTGTCTGGCTTATTAATTTTGAAAGAAGACATTGTGGTAATTTGTAAACAAACAGGATTCATTTGCTTGAGAGGTTGAACTCACATGAAGGAAAGTACAAATGGGTCAGATAAAAGCACAGCTGGAATTAATGAAAGATTTATCAATGTGTGCATCTCTCTTCTAAACAGTTATATGTTTTGTTTATCATTTTAATTTATTTTCTGTGTTTATCAAATTTAAAAATGCCTTGAAATTTTGCATTTTCTCCCTTCAAATTATTCTTACACCCTACATTCTAAAACATTCTAATGACCCAAGAGTACCTACTTGAAAGGCATCTTTACCACTGCAATTAAAGTGTGGTTCCATGAAAATGAGATTTATTATTCCTCAATTATGAAGATTAGATTACAAATTTCAACCATAAATTGCCTTTGGAAATGAGAAATGATTTTTTTAAAGTTTGAAATCTACAAATCAAGATCACATGTTCAATTTATCAAATGAACTATATTAAATATTTTAAAATGATCATTAATATAGATTACTATTTATGTTTTTAAAAGGTACTTCCATTAGATTGCACTTGACTATTGCATTTACTTCCTTAGGAATGCTGGTTACATTTGGAAATGCAATGTGTATTCCATAATGTTGATACAAAAGTAGTCTTTTACTACTATGAAAAAGATGTTCCCTGACAACTATGTGCAGTTTGTCCTCAAAGGAAAAAGAAACATGCATACCTACTCTCAGTGGTACATGCTGTAGATTTAATTAGATAACTGAGTTCTTTTCTTCTTTTTGTTTTTCTTGCTTCTCATGGTCAGGAAGCAGGTTATCAGATTATCTCCTGATCTCCTGTGAGTTCTTTTTGGAACTCAGATTTTAGTGACTCTAGAGGCTGTTGGCTACTCACTCCTTAATTTGGATTCTCTTCTTGTCTATGAGGGAATAGTAAATGTGTTTTTGAGAATGACCGAATAAGGGTGGTAGTCACCAGAGAGTGTGGGTTGTTAAAAGACTGTTGGACGCAATTTGAAAACCTGTTAACAGGATTCTGCCTTATCAAAGAACGTAACAGCTATTCGGGAGATTGCTATCTTTGATTTTCGCAGTAGGTGTTTTCCTTAGATGCTGGAAGTCTTAGAGCAAACCCTTTTATCTGTCAAGTGAAGAAAGAAGAATCACGTGTAAAAATGTTGACAGGAAATCAATAACCTGGATGCCAAGTTTAGTTAGTCCATTTGGCAAGCAAGCATCGATGTACAAATAAGTTTTGGGAAACTGTTTGTGCTGTACAATGGATTTAGGATGAAATAAGAGGTAAAAAGACATCAAAAGTCCTTGCAACAAAGAGAAAGAGAGTTGAGGTCACAGTTAAACAATGCATGCTTAGGTGTGGTGTTTTACAGAATTGCATGTGCTGGCATGCTAACCAGCAGTAGGCGGAAGTGAAAAGGATGCCGAAATGAGTGAAAAAGTGGCACTGTGCAGTGAGCAGGTTTGCACCTTAGACAAAAGTTCTACAAGGACAATACACAGACCTAAGTCGTTATGCAGAACGCTTGGGGGAAGTTCAGATCTTAATAGCCTGCTTGTTTGTTTTCTCTGTGATATTTTGGTAGCTCTCCTATGGATTTCAAGATAGACAAGAAAGGGTTAAAAGTTTCAGGGGATAAAAGGCAAAGTGAGATAATGTAGAAAGTCAAAGAGTACCAAAGAGTACGCCAGTAGAGAATTGCTTCAGAGCCTTGATGGTCCAGAACATTTAAATCTTCAATAATTCTTTTTGTAGATAATAGCTTGGGCTCATAAAGACTCAAAACAAATCTGACAATTGTCCAACAGTTGGAAAATTCTAAAGGAGCTTAAATCAAGTGCTCTGATGATTTGATTCAACCAGAGATCTAGATGTCTATTTCTGTCTAGTTATGCTTTCCCTCACTCGTCAATTTTAAATTTCAATTATTATCTAAAAGTTATTTTGTTAATATTTATTTGACTTTAAGAAAAAGTTTTGGGATGTGTTCTTAGCTGTTTCTGCACCTCCCTACACTACTGTACATTTGTGATGCTTTGAAAAGAATTTTCTGTTTTTGCACTTTGAATAGATTTAATTTTTCTGGTGACAAGCTGCATCATAATTAGACTGGTGTTAGCATTTTTCTCTTACAGTTTTTCTGGGTTATTTATTGCTTGGCATATGGCAACATAGTGAAACGAAAACTTAAGACATTCGTTACTAAGATTATTAAAGTTTTCTTCTTCATTGGCATTTATTCTACTTCCTTTTCCTCCTTGCTCCTCTTCCTTGCATTTTGTTTTCTGGAGAAAAGATGGGACACATGTTGCTAGGTATTAGCATAACTGTGAACTATGTCACAATCTCTTAGAGCTTTCCTTTAAACATGACAAAAATTTAAATTTAGTTGAGCACTTTGGTAATATTTGGTTTTGTTATAATTTCAATTTAGTCTACTTCTTAGATAAGAAGCGGGAGAGTTTAGAATACCTTGCAACCAAACTTGAGATCATGTTTCAGTGAGGTCTAATGGAACATTATACAGACACAAACAGATACACACACACACACACACACACACACACACACACACACACATGCACACACTTACAGAATGCACCAATGCAAACATGTATGTGCAAATGTACTCATTTCATATATCCAGAAAAGAATTCACTTAACCTGTCTTTTGCTGAGCCCACTTCATTAATCCGTGATATATTTTTATAGGTTTTATGTATTTTTAAAGACCTTTTATTTCAGTGATGTAAAGAGATATTTGAAGGTTTATGAGAGTTACAGGTTAACTATTATCTATACATACTTCTATAAGAAACAGACTCCAGTAGATATGAAAGTATTTTGTGCCTCCCTACTGGATCCTCACATCATGCTCTCTCTTACTGAGCTACAGTTGTTGCCAGTAATGCTACAGAGTAAAGAAAAGCTTTATGGTAGAGGAAAGAGAAAAAAAATCAGATCCCTGTTCTAAATTGTCATTGCTATCCACAATAATCCAAAATTCACATTAACCTAATTAATATTTTGTTCTAATGCAATGCTTTTGATTTTGATTTGCTTCACAGCTACATTTGAAATTGCTGAGGACTATCCACTCTTTCAATCCATTTGGAAAGTGACTGTAACAGATGAAGACATTGCACATGGTGACAGGCTAACAGTAGGTGGCCATTATTGTGGGATTTGCATATATTTTCACAGCAGGCATGCAAGGCGCAGTCTCTGAGGCAGTTTTTAGGAATAGACACTGTATTTTCAGAAATGAATATATGTGTTTGTGTGCCTATGTGTCTGTGTGTCTCTGTGTGTGATTTTGATACTTAACATGATTAATTCATAAGTTTCTAACCTACAGAGATTTCTTTTCTCATGACCGATTTATGGTGATAAAGTTTTTCATAGACTTGGCATAAACAACAATAACAATAACAACAAAAACGTCTAAGGTTCTCTTTGGAAAGTGTACTGCCATTTTACTCTGTGTGATTTCCTGGCACATAAACTCCACATATGGTTCTTTTGAACACATACTGAAATCTTGTACTACCAATTCAATAACTCTCAGAGTGAAGTAATGTAGCACCAGCTGCTGCTGAGGTGTCTGCTGACCTGGGGTGTTCTGGATTTACCCTAAAATACCGGCATGTACGAAAGCCACATAATCTCTCCTGCCCTTGATTTCCTCAATTAAAAGATAATTATTCTTTCCCCACTTTTCTTTAATACATGTGTTGTTGTCAGTGAGTATATTAAGATTCTCCATGGAATAGTCAAAACTGTATTGTTGTAGACTAGCCAATATGAAATTGTTGAGTAATCTGAGAGCTTTCCCATTAGATAATGTCTTTTCAGTAGATTGAAGAAAAATAACCTATGGTCCAGCTGAAAATAGTTATTGCCAGTCTCCTATTTGTAGGAACATGAGAAGGATCAGTGGGTAATAGTTTCAAAATACAATGTTTTGAGAATTAGTTAAAATGGGGTGGGTATAGGATTCATGCTAGTGAATTCACAACAGTAACTGGATCTTTCTCTAATAAATTGTTTTCTCCTTTAACTTTCTTGTCAGATAGTTTTGAGTAAAGATTTATCTAAATTAACCTCTCCTTAAATCACGGGAGAACTTTCAATAAAATTGTAAAATGTATATATCCAGCTGTATTATTATTTGAAAATTTAAAATGTGTATAAATCTTTGATATTTTAAAAAGTTAAACTGACAATAAATTTATTCTGTATCTATATCCTTTCATATATAAAATTATTTATAGAATAAGAAATAGTCATTTTAAAATTCTGTTATAAAAATGTAGTATAGGGAGTATAAAATACAGTGACCAAGTGAGTTTATTTTCTTCTATCCAAATGACATTATGCCTGTGATTTTATACCAGGCAGAGCATAATCGTAATTATGAAAACTAATAATGTAAACCTAAAGAACTTTCTATATGTTTGTTCCATTGTTGTACACTGATAACTTTTATGTTCCTTTTGATTCACTTTGGAATGAGGAATATACATTTTATTTTTTCAGTACAATATCGAGACAGAGTTATCTGGACCAAAGAGGGGAGCACATTCCTTTGGAGTAGATCCTGTGAATGGTGTTATAAGCTTAAGAGGTGAAGATATCTTGGATTTTGATGCTGGATATCATGTAATTTAATTTTATTTATTTCTCTATTAAGAATGGAAGTAAATTGAAAGTAATTTTGAGATCTTCATGAAAAATTAAAGGCATTGTAACATTACAAATTTTTTAGGATTCATTGGCAAGGATTTGTGTAGTTAACCAAATGTCTGGGACTAATTCGTTAGTTACCAAAGTATAGGAATTGTACCATAATTATCAAATGTTTCTAAAGAAATTTAGAATAAAATGAACACAGATATACCAGTTAAATGACCTGTTAGGATAATTGAGTATGAAATGTAGAAGCATATAAATTATGACTGCTATTGCTATTATTATGAAATCATTACTGTTTTAGAATCACCTCAATATAAGCTAACTCAGGATGCAGTTGATAAAATGTTGAGTAAACAGAAAATGCAAGACTCTATGGCTGGGGTTCTCAACCTTTGTGTGCTATGAAACTTTAATACAGTTCATCATATTGTGGAGACCCTCAACAATAAAATTATTTCACTGCTGCTTCATAACTACTTTTTTGTTACTGTTATGAATCAGAATGCAAATATCTGAGTTGCAGAATATCTGACATGCAACCCTCCAAAGGGACTGTGACACAAAAGCCAAGAACCACTGCTCAAGAACAAAAAGAAGTTGCTGATTACATTGAAGAAAATGTAGTAGTTGAAGATGACTTCAACTTTCTAATCTGAGAAAGCTAAAAGGCTGGAAAAAGCAAATGAATCTTATTTTACCTTCAGTTTGGAAACATTGAATGCTACAGAATGGTGAAAAAGACAAGAACAGGCTTTAAGTGTACCTGTTGTAGGAGATTAAGCTAGATAGAAAATAGATGGAAGTTAAATATACACCGCCATGGGTGTGAGAGCTGTTCAGAGCCACTCTTCTGGGGACCACCCGATTCCCTTCTGTCTCTACTCACACATCCTCCCCATCATCTGAAGTCTTCCCAAACTTCTTTCTTCTTTATTCTCACTATACACTGCAGCAACTAATTTTTATAAGGTTGCACACAGTGTTACCTCCACATTCACTGTCCTTTATTCACTTGGAAGTGTGTACAGCGTAGGCATCTAGTCATGCTTTCTTTTTCAAAGGTTTTTTTTTTTAAATATTTTTATTTTCTATATTCTTTGTTTACATTCCAAATGATTTCCCCTTTCCCAGATCCCCCCTCCCCATATGTCCCATAAGCCTTCTTCTCTCCATCCATTCTCCAATCACCTCCCTCCTTTTTCTCTGTCCTTATATTCCCCTCCAATGCTAGATCAATCCTTTCCAGGATCAGGACCCTCTCCATACTTCTTCATGGGAGTCATTTGTTATGCGATTTGTGCCTTGGGTATTCAGGACTTCTGGTCTAATTAATATCCACTTATCAGAGATTGCATTCCATGTGTATTCTTTTGTGATTGGGTTACCTCACTTAGGATGATATTTTCCAGATCAAACCATTTGCCTAAAAATTTTGTGAATTCATTGTTTCTAATTGCTGAGTAGTATTCCATTGTGTAAATATACCACATTTTCTGTATCCATTCCTCCATTGAGGGACATCTGGGTTCTTTCCAGCTTCTGGCTATTATAGATAAGGCCACTATGAACATAATGGAGCATGTGTCTTTATTGCATGCTGGGGAATCCTTTGGGTATTTGCCCAGGAGAGGTATAGCAGGGTCCTCCGGAAGTGTCATGTCCAGTTTTCTGAGGAACCGCCAGACTGATTTCCAAAGTGGTTGTACCATCTTACAGCCCCACCAGCAGTGGAAGAGTGTTCCTCTTTCTCCACATCCTCGCCAACACCTGCTGTCTCCTGAGTTTTTGACCTTAGCCATTCTGACTGGTGTAAGGTGAAATCTCAGGGTTGTTTTGATTTGCATTTCCCTAATGACTAATGATGTTGAGCACTTCTTAAGGTGCCTCTTGGCCATCCGAATTTCTTCAGGTGAAAATTCTTTGTTTAGATCTGGACCCCATTTTAATAGGGTTATTTGGTTCCCTGGGGTCTAACTTCTTGAGTTCTTTGTATATGTTGGATATTAGCCCTCTATCAGATGTAGGGTTGGTGAATATCCTTTCCCAATTTGATGGTTGCCGTTTTGTCCTTTTAACAGTGTCCTTTGCCTTATAGAAACTTTGTAATTTTATGAGGTCCCATTTGTCAATTCTTGATCTTAGAGCATAAGCTATTGGTGATCTGTTCAGGAACTTTTCCCCTGTGCCCATGTCCTCAAGGGTCTTCCCCAGTTTCTTTTCTATTAGTTTCAGTGTGTTTGTTTTTACATGGAGGTCCTTGATCTACTTGGAGTAAAGTTTAGTAGATGGAGATAAGAATGGATCAATTCACATTCTTCTACATGCTGACCTCCAATTAAACCAGCACCATTTGTTGAAAAGGCTATCTTTTTTCCACTGGATATTTTTGGTTCCTTTGTCGAAGATCAAGTGACCATAGGTGTGTGGATTCATTTCTGGATCTTAATTTTATTCCATTGGTCCACTTGTCTGTCACTGTGCCAATACCATGCAGTTTTTAACACTATTGCTCTGTAGTATTGCTTGAAGTCAGGTATACTGATACCCCCAGAATTTCTTTTGTTGTTGAGAATAGTTTTAGCTATCCTGGGTTTTTTGTTATTCCAGATGAATTTGAGAATTGGTTTTTCTAACTCTGTGAAGAACTGAGTTGGGATTTTGATGGGAATTGCGAGACCTTTCCCTATGTTAGTAGTGTTTTCTTTGCATTCCCAAAGAGACCCTTAATGGGAATGTATGATGTATAAGGAGTGGGTAGAGGGACAGGCTAACAAGGAGCATACTCATTTCTCATGACTCTTAATTTCTATTAAAAGCCCTTCAGAAACTACACTATTTCTTAGTACCTCAAAGGCCTGTGTCTTGGTATCATTCCCAAGTAATCTGCTTTGTGAGAGCTTCAGTTCATTGTACTTTGGGTTTATCATGAAATACAGTATGTATGCATTACCAGTTATCAAATAGTATACTATAATTTTGCAAACCTCTCTTCCAGTCTTTCCAGCTGACAGTGAGAGTGACAGATACAGCAGGCTTGTTCTGTCAAGGGACAATAATTATCAACATTATAAACATAAATGATGAGGCACCTCAATTTGAGTAAGTACATTTCTTTTAAAGAATATGCATAGAAAAATGGTTAAAACAGAGATTTTATGTATATTAAATGACGATAGAGTCTGTGATACTGAAGAAAGTGATAGCATGATCTGTCAAAAACCATATTAGTATATATCCACAACTGATGTGCGTGTGTGGATACAGTACACAAAATCTATTAGAAAATACTTGAAGTAAATTTAGAAGTGATCCACCTATAATGAGTTGGAAAGATTTTATTTTGTTTCTGTTTCCATTCGTGAAAAATTTCAAAGCTATTATACTGATTTCTAAGAATGATATTGGCCTTAAAGCATTTAAAATATTTAAATGTTTTATTTTCATATTTCTAAGTACAAGCAGCATTAAGAAATATTTGCAGATTGTGAATTGATACTTTTCAGACTTCAAAATGAAGTAATTAAAATATTCTGCTATAATAGAAGAGTAGTCAAATAATTTTTAGATTAGTAAAGACAAAATGGCAGTAGAATTACAGCTGCTTTCCTTGGTTTGTAGGTTGGGTCTCCACAGATATCTACAGGGCATAATTTTTTGAGTTCCCGCATTCACATGGTTACGGTATCTGAGGAACTGGAACAAATTTAGAGGTTCTATAATCCATTATTTCTCAAAATAGTTAATTTGTAGTTCTAATTATGTTTAGGAATAATATTTTGTTGCTCTCATTACTTAATAAATATAACATTACTACCCACTTAACTTAATCTAATGCTAAGCATATATGAGCCATGGCTAAATTATTAAATGCTTTTAAATATATTTTTCATTTACAAAAAAATCATAGAGCATTAGGAAATAGGGCAAAAGAAAATGATGTGACCTAAAGTGATCCAGTATGTAATTATAATGGGGCATTGTATTTATCATATTAGGTGAGATTAAAAAAAGCCAAGAGTGACATGATCAGGACTGTTGCTTGTAGGTCGAGCATCACACACTCAGCTCTCTTGTCCTTAAACCTTACATGACACACCTAGGTTATCAGTTAGTATGATACCTGAAAAAGTTCTAAATAAAAAGACTGACATTTCAGAAGTATTATAGAGGTGATCAGGAACATTGTGTAAGGAGCAGACAGGTAATAAATAATGTTATATAAATTGATTTCATACCTAGCTCTAAGTTACAGCTTTGAAAAGCAACTCACCCTACCAGATTAGAAGATGAAAATGAATAGGGTCAGTGTCGTATGTTCATTTTCCACAAATTCCACATATTATCTATCTGCAACAATTGACTTGAACCATTCCATTCTCTTTTTTTTTTTTTTCTATCTCTCTTATTCATGATAAAATTCCATTCCTGATTCGGGTAATCTCGCTTAGAACCAAAGATGATATGGAACAAATTTCAAAAATCATGTAACTTTGTGCCACAAACAACTTTTTTCAACATTTGACTAGGATTGGAGCTCTTATACTCTTGTCAAGAGGGAATGCTATCATAAATCCAGAAGTTCCTTAAGTTTATGGATCAGCAATTACGTTGTGAAATTGTTGTTTCCAAAATTTTCTTCACAATTTTTCTCTTAGGCCATTTCCTATGGATTCGATTAATGTGACTGAGAAGAAACCCATTGGAGATTTTGTAGCAAGGGTCAAAGCCACAGACCGCGATGAAGACAGCAGCATCATGTATTCCTTTAAAACCCAGCAGGAAATGTTTGCTTTAGACCCTTGTAAGTTTTAGATAAATACTTCTAGACTACTTTAGCTAAACATAACCAATCTTTACACTCCCTTGAGAGTTTGGGCTGGTAGAATTACCCTTTCAAAATTAAACACAGCATAGGAAACATAGCAGAAACATATGACATTTATACTTATGACTTTCCTACTTGTTAAAACACAGTCTCATGACATAGAAAGTGATATAAAACTTTGCCTTTATGATGGACCATTATCCTTCAGAGATAATTCACATGGATACATCTATGGGACACATAGCTATCTTTTGGTTTATATTTTTAAAAATTGGGACTTTTGTCAGGTAATTTAATCCTAAATATTTGATTATGGATGAATTTTATCTATGTGGACAGAATAGTTACTCTGAAATATTGTACTTGTGATTTTTATCAAATATGAGAAACAGAAATATAAGAAGAATGAAGAATATGTTGTTGAATCTGACTGTTTTTTATTGTATATTTTCTTTATTTACATTTCAAATATTATCCCCTTTCCTAGTCCCGCCCCCCCAGAAACTCCCTCTCCTTACTGCATTGTTTTAAAATGGGTTATGCTCTCCACTTAATTCAAGAACTTGAAGTCATGTAAGAGAGGTATATAGGAAATGGAAAAGTCTTAGGGTAGATTAGAATATAAAAGGATGGATGGAATTCCAGTAACATGACTTTGTCTGTAAGACTCGTCTTTCACTCTGCTGGTGTTGGTATTCTAAAGAATCTGGGTCCTTCTGTCTCAGAGCATAGTATGCATAATTGTCCAAGCAGTGAGAAAAGGTGAAAGATTCAACACATGTATCCAATCTGAGGTTCACTCTAGCTATGACTATGGAAACACAAAATTATACACCTAATCCAAACATTTTAAGATCTCTCTCTCTCTCTCTCTCTCTCTCTCTCTCTCTCTCTCTCTCTCTCTCTCTCTCTCTCCTGCATGTGTGTGCATATGTTTGTGCGTCTGTTTCAGTTTTTCAAAATATATGTAAAAACTAAACTAAAATAAACTATATGGCTACTGCTACCTTTCCAACACTCAGTTAACCAGATATCCTGTGGGCCCTCAAATCAGAAACAAATGAAAATAACCTTTTCAAGTTGGCACATTGCAGAGCTATCCTACTCATCAGCCAAAACTTGAAAAAAAAAATTCTAATATTTGAATCTGTAGTTTTTTGTTTATTTAAAAAATTTCAATTTTAAATATAAGTGGAAAAAAAGAATGTAAGAAAATATTAAGGGTGTCCTAAAATTTTGTAAAAACACCGAAGAAGACATATGCGATATATCAAAATAAATCATTTCAAAGCAAAATAACAAAAAAACAAAAAAACCCAAATTTTTAGAAGAAAATCAGGTTGTTGCTCCAGGGGTGAACAGTCATCTCATTTTATCAAAATTTTCTTATTTAGTTTAACATTTAAATTCTTCTTTCTTCCACTTTTGAGTGAAACAAAATGACTGAAGCTTAGTATCAGAAGCAATGAATAATTGAGTTGAACTTTTATACTCATTACTCTTATATATTTGTAATCAATATCAAATGTACCTCTTATATATGGTATTTTAGAGTAGGATTGCTACTTTCTATATTTTGATAAAAAATAATAATTATTTAAAAAGACTCAAAGTAAATATAATAAATTAAGTATTAATATGGAATTATTTTTAAAATAAACATGTAGTAAAGAAAATGCTTTAAATATTTACAGTGGATAGAATGGTATTTATGTATCACTTTCTTACAAACAAATATTATATCTTTATATAAATTTAGACATCATCAGGATAAACTAACAGGAATAAGTACTTGAGTTTAATTATTTTTATTTCCTTTTCTAGTCACAGGTATAATCACTCTTCTTCAACCTTTGAATCTTGACAATCCAAGTAACTCCAGAATCTACCATTTGGAAATTGAAGCCAGAGATGATGGCAACAACACCGGTTCATATATGTTCACCGTTTTTGTGGAAAATGTTGATGATCCTATTTCCTGTAATCCAAGTTTTTCAACAGGAGCAGGTATATTACAAATACATATCATTTTAAAGATTCAAGAAAGACTGATCTAAAAAGAAGTAGCTTGGAAACATAGCTGAGCTTCCTTGGTGATTTGATTTAGGGGAAAGGGTATTAAGGATGGAACCCATGACATTATGTCTACCACTTAGCTAGTTCTAGTTCTCAGACAAAGGCTTTACTTCATAACTCTGGCTGGACTTGGACTTGTGGTCTTCCTACGTCATTCTCCCAGTGTATGCCATTAAGTTTGAAAATGTTTATTAGCAACAATCAATGAAAAAATAACTGTGAATTTGAATATGGAAGGATTCAAAGAGTAAAAAAAAAGAATTTGTTTTTAAAAGTAGATAGGAGAGATGGGCTACAAAATAAGAAAGAAAACATCTGTACAGTTCAAATTTCAATTGTCTTTATTAGTTTGTGTGAGAGACAGAGGAGAAGAGTAATAGAAACAGTATTTTAAATGAATCTATAACATATGGTTTAATATGTTCCTCACAAGGAATCAAATATATAAAATGTAAACAGTAAGGTACAATTTTAATGACTGGGGAGAAAGTTCGGTAAGTAAAGTGAGCTTTGAAAGTGTGAGGACCTGTGTCAAGTCCCCTAGAACCCATGTAAAACAAGATAAAACAAAAATCCAAACAAATTCCAGCTGGTGTCCTATGCCTACAGTCTTAATGCTGGTGAGTCAGAGATTGGTGGGTCTCTGGAGAACCTCGTCCATTCAGCCTAGCCAACAGGCAAGCTGACATTTAGACATAGAACTACTGGCAAGTGTAGAATACTGAGAGCAGGAGAAATAATCTTTCCCAAATTAAAAAAAAAAACAACACAGGGATTGGTTATCCCATGACATAAGGTCATCCACAAACATGTATACATGCAAGTAACATTATACAGACTGGGAAGATGGTATTTATGTATTCAGGAGTACACACACACACACACCAGCAATGAAATTTAAAAAGCCATAAATTTGAAAGAGACCAGGGGGAAAGAAATATATGGTTGGAAGAAGAAAAATGAAGAAGAAAAATGATTTTATTATATTATAATCTCAATGTTTTTTTTTTTTTTAAATACGGCAAATCTTGCAAGGCTCCTGGTGTAGACTAGCTTTCTGTCTTTGTGTTCATGAAGATAATATCTTTTTGGATGACTATGAAACGATTTGATGTTCTTGGTAATTTGTTTTTAGTGTCTCCTCATTATAGTAAACTTTTAAAAGATGCGCATGAATCTCAAGGTCATGCTGACCTGATTTCTACCATGGACTTGGCTTAACTCCCAAGACATGCTGGAGATCAGGGAGCCTTTGTCCCATCGCATTTGTGGTTTCCTTGCAACTAAGGCAAAGCATGAACGACTCACTGTAATTTCAAAACAGCATACAATTTTGTGACCAATCCCCCAAAGGACATTATTGTAATTTGTATGTCGGTGATTTGGCATATATCTAATCAGTTCACTTTCTACTTTTAGTTGCCCAAAGGCAACAGCTACCCAGAGTGAATCCCTAAACCTGATAATATGTTCCCATACATCTAGAGTAGAGTAGAGTAGTTCAAAATAAACTAATCTTAATTCTTATAGAATTCTTAATTATCTTTTAATATCTTCAGTGATATTAAAAACCACGAGGATTCTCAGGACCACCAAAATTGATGATAAACAATAACCACTGAATTGGAGGAATTGATCAGTGGTTAAGAACACATGATACTCTTGCAGAGAGTCCAGATTTGGTTCCTAGAACCAACATAATGGCTCACAATCATCTGCAACATCAGTTCCAGAGGATCTAGCCTCCTTTTTGTAACTTTGTGTCCAGTCATACATGTGGTATTACATATCTATATTCAGCTACTCACGTATATGGATGAAATAAAAGTAAAAAATAAATATATTTTTAAATCCACCAGGTTTGGTGTTAAATTTATCTGCACAGTAAGCAATAATCCTCAAGTAGAAGAGTCTATAAAATATTTGAATATATTAAGAACTTGCACATAATTACCTGCAAGCAACAGATTAATTCATTTAATTCTGGCTGCATCAATTGGATGTCAGAACTGTATCTTTTTGGCTCATCTCTGCATTCTTTCCTCCCCTGAACTTCATTTTTGTTCCTTCTTTTAATGTTTGTGTGGCGATTGTGTATGAATGAATGCGTAAATGAATCACATTTTTCTAAAGATGAATCAGATGAAGAAACTCTCAGTGGTTTACATACTCATGTATGCATCTGTCTTATTTAATTTGGGAATGAGACAGAATCGTACTTGATTACATCAGAACCAAGATAAAGAGCACAGTTTGCAGAGTAACATTTGTTGAGTTGTGTGAGATATGTACATATTATACTTACTTCTCATAACCACCCTAAAGTTGAGAATGCAGTTTATCAGCATTGTACAAATAAGAATAGGAATGCAGTATGAATTAAAAGGCATTTTTCTTTACTTTACTGTTTGCATCTATTTGTATGCATTTCTGTGGGAAAAATAAAAAAAATCAATACTCTTGCATATGTGGATTTAAGTGTAAGTATCCTTGTAACCTTTGGTGTTTCAAACAATGAACAATTATACCTAATTCCTCACATCAATCAGATATTTAAGTTTAAAAATAAAATTATGAATTGTGTAAATTGTTTTAAGTATCAAAACCTAAAGCAATTTTCTGGGCTGGGTGTTCTCAGGTTCGAGTCCCAGCTATTTAGGAAGTCGAGGCACAATTATTTTAGTTCCTTCAGTCTCATATGCTTTTATGTAAATAACAGTGGGGAAGGTTGCTCAGTGCTTATGCGCTGGTTATGTAAGCATGAAAACCTGGTGTATTTCCCCGAAACATCCCCAAAAGTAGAGTGTGACTGTATCCATCAAAAAACCCACTCCTGGGAAGATGAACAAAATATCAGGGGCTCACTGCCCAGGGCATGCACCTCAAAGTGAGAGCTCATGGTATGTAAGGAAACCTCTCAGAAAATTAAAGAGGTAAGTAGAAAACCAACATCAACCTATTAACCCTCACGTGTGCCTGCGTGGGTAATAGTATCAGTAAACACATATACTCCCCCATCCCTAAAACATAAATAAAGTTAAAGTAAAAGATCAATATTTAAGTTTGTGCGAATAAACATTTGTGGTGTTTTTTTAGAGCAAGTATCCTTAGGAAATTACTCAATAGAGACTTTTATAGCTTGGTGACTTACAGTGGCCACGTGAAGCAAGAGGAGACGGAGGCATGTGTCATTTAATTACAGTTAATGACTTGTGTGATTGTGTAGGTATTTCAGTGTCTGTTGCTGAAAACGTCCCCTCATCTGCTTTTATCTATGCAATTCTTTCAAGAGATCCAGATCTGGGACAAGAGGTTGAAGTAAGTTTGTCATTATCATTTATGTTTTCCCCATTGTTTAAAAAGTGGAATGCATTGCTTGATTTTCAATGAACAAAAACTGATTTTTCAGGTTTTAGTTAAGCATGTCTTTGTACCTTATGGTGATAACTGAAGTTTATCACCATAAGGTACAAAGCGAGAATTAAAGCTTTTGGGTATAGCAGCAAAGTAAACACAATAAGACAGAAAATGGAAGTCATAGACCTAAAATAATCTGAAGGCTCTGTAAGGGAAGTGTATCCCATTCCTGCATTTATCTCATGATGCTGTGCACTCTGGAACGTTCTCTTCTGGTTATTTATTTATTTATTTTATTAGAGCCAGAATTTACATAAAGGGTATTTTAGACATTATTATTTTGGCTTCAGCAATAATTTGTAAAATATTAAGAATTAATATGTAATAGATCTTTACAGTTCAATGGGCAAAGGAAGAAATTTATCATTGTTTTCTCAAAAGTTTTATGGTATAATACATCCCAGAATCTTATATTTATACAAAACTAAACAAAATTTAGTTTCTTGATAGTATAATACTTCAGATTATTAGATTGGGATATTCTCGCCTAATTATAAAAATTTAGTCGATTTCTTGAAACAATGAGCAAGAGGGTTTTTTTTTTGGCTTATGTTCATAACCATTGACTTCTAAACAAACTTGGTAATATGGCTAATACTATAGTTTGAGAGTGTAGCTGTCATGATACTTTAGTCTTTGTAGAATTTTTCTTCTGATTTAATTATGAAGCATTGTTCAGAACACTAAGATCTATTTATTTTTTCCTTATCAACTTTTTAAACTGAGAAAAACCATAAGGTAAAATATAGTATCTTCTTACTGTACACAAAAGTACTTTTATGAGTCTATTGCTATGGTGAAGGAAGATCATAAGAACGTAAGAATGTGCCCTTGAGATTGTGGGACTATATATTGATGTATGTGTACACACTGTAGTTTGAGTAAACATGTATATTTTCTGTGAAGGGAATTAATATAAGATTTGAATTATAAGTCACTAAAGTGAGAAGAAACACTTAGTTTAAAAGCAGTAATTTTTGCAAATCCAAAAATGATATCAGAAGAAATAAAAGAATTTTTTTCATGAAAATGTTTAGTGGGTTCAACTTTGGCTCTTCAGAAACAGCAAAGTAAAGCAAGCCAATGTATTCATCAGCACAGATGCCATATCTCTTTCTAAGCATTAATTATCATACCACCCAGGCTTTGTTGTTTCTCTGAACAAGAAATAATAAGGATGGAATTTTTTGTCTTTCTACAGTTCCACCTCTTAACAACTACTTTTATACCCAGTAGTATTTCTCTTAATCTGGGCCCTATTTCCCTGTTAGTAGTGTGGGTAATAACAATAGAGAATACTATGACATTGTTTATAATAAAACAACCTACTGGTCTAAAGCACTAATTTTAATTTATTTTTCATGTTTAAAATCAATACTGGGATGAGATTAAAAGCTTTGTTCAAAATTGTTTGTTGGATGTACCTCTTTAGATGCCCTTCTTCAGTGTACAAGAGGGAATGGGGTTTTATATTTTTTACAAAGCTGTCATGGTAGCAAAAAAAAAAGTATGCAAACTTGTGAAATCGATGAAATCCACTTACCAAAATGCCCCAGTACTTAAGTTCAAAACAAAAGATGGTGGTGAGGAGGGGGGAGTACAGCTTAAAACGTGAAGGAATGTTTGCATTGTTTTTGAAGTCTGAATATAAAAGCGAATTCAGATTTTATTTATAGGCACTGTCTTCACAGAATGAAACTGTGTGTAGCTTTTGCCAAATAATTGCATCTAAAATGTCAGTTCAGAATTCATGCTTTTATCACAGTATATCAGCCATATTTGTGGGTTTTGTTCCAGTTTTTAATATTAAATTCTTCAACCAATGCCACTGCTTACTTTGCTTTGGATTCACATAGTGGTGTCATTTCTAAAACCGTGGAACCACTTTTGGATTATGAATCAGATCCTAAGGTAAGAACAACCAGTACTTTAATAAAGCAAATGGTTTTATTTTACCCTTTAATCAAAATATTTGAAATTTACTTAAATTGAAACAAAGCATAAAAATTCAACCAATTCATCTGGGTCAATAGAAATTCATACGAGGGTGTTGATCGAGGCATACCCTTTCCTGTACTCTCTAGGATGGGCACAGAGAGAAAGAAGACCGCTGCAGAGAAAGTAAAAGTGACAAAAGAATGGGGGAACTGCAGATGCCAAGGGAATGGAAATGGCAGATGCAGCTAGAGGGTTTTAAGGATGGGACAGAAACAGCACAGAACTAGATGGAAAGCAAGAACATTATCAGAGCAGACAAGCAGCACCCATGAGCACAAAGTTGAGAGTAAACCAGGGGGCTCTGGGTCAGACTTCTCTGGGATTCCTGGGCCTTTGTCTTTCAGGACTCTCTCCTCTGCTCCATCATTAATCCTGCACAGGGGTGTCTGTCCTGTTTTGTGGAACATGGAAGTTCCTCTAATCTGCCTTCACGTTGATATGACTGCATTAATTTTTAACTTAAACTGAGAATAATTGACATCTATACACTTTCATGGTCTACAAAGCAAGTCCCAGGACAGTCAGCACTACAAAGACTAACCATATCTCAAACAAAGCAAAGCAAAACAAACAAAAAATTAACACTGACTATCTAAGAACTCACCTACTAACTCTTAATAATCTTTGTATGTCAAGTATTATTTTCACTCATTCTTATTTCTAAGGTAATGCTTGTTGAATTTTTCTTCTTTTCCTAAGGAAATAATGTACTTCCTTCCTGCTTTACATACTATTTTATTTCTAAATAAACTTTATACACATACATACACACACATGCACACATATGCAATTTACTTAAAGGACAATATGTTGTTCATGACTAATTGTAGTGTTGTTTTTTAAACTTCTTTTTTAAAATAAAACTTTGATCCTTTTTAGAATTTCATGTGGTACGTTTTGATCTCATTCAATTTTTTACCCCAGCTCCTCCTGGATTGTCCCTCTCCTATCTATGTACCCAAATTTATGTTTTATTTTCTTGTTGTTTTAAAACAATTGAGTCCATATATTTTCAATACATGTTGCCTAATTACTCTTCTGTGGACATCCTGCCTTGGAATGTGGTCCACTTAATAGCGGCTATATCCTTAAAGAAACTTAGTCCCCTTAACCATCGATTGCTAAGCTGCTCAGCTATAGGTGTTAAGTCATGTTCACCTACATCACTATGCTGTCTAGGCTATGGCCTAGAACTCACAGAAATCTGCCTGCTTCTACCTCTCTAGTACTAAAATTAAAAACTTATGCCAATACACCTAGGAGAAAGGCAATAGCTAGATCTTCTTTTCCCCCTGTCTTGCAATTTTTTTCTCGTCTAGTGTATGTAGTCATTACAACTGTTATGAATTGATGTATGTCCTGCATAGAGGTGTGTATCTTAGTCTGTTCTGTCTGAAAACACTTCATTGTAGTCAACATATACCTCTCATTCTTGGAATATTTCTGCATCCATTTCTATCATGATTGCTGAGCTTTGGGAGGAGGGGTTTGCTATAGATGTCCCTTTTAGGGCTGAACACCACACACTCTATTTTTCTCTCTGTTGACCAGTTGTATCTCTGTGTCTACTGCAAGAAGATGCTTCTATGAGTGTTGAGAAATGTACTCATCTACTAATGTAGCAATAAATCATTGGGACCAATTTAAATTCTATATTCACTTAGACAATGTTAAGATCTTCTAGTGTTGATCACCTATTTTGCTATCTATTCTTTGCCCTGATAATAGTATTATGAATGAGTTCATTTTGTGGAGCTTTCCTTAGATCCAACCAACATGTGTGCACTTTCTCCCATATTTGTGGCACTATAAGTTGATATTTCTTGCCACAATCATTATTACTAGAGCTCACAGAGTTCACATCTGGGTGAGACTGGTGATTAATTTTCCCCTCTTATAGCATACAAAATGCCTTGTAATGCTCTGAAAAATACTCCCTAAGGATACAATTCCAGTCAGTTCTTTGTTTTATTCAGGTTTTATAATTCAATGCTATGATGTCTTCAGTAAGAGTAGCAAATTCTTAGTATCAAATTCCTCCAGTGACCAAACAGAGTGGATTATCCTATAATGTTTGAAAGTCTAAGGAATCCTACTTGGTTCAAAACAGAGATAACCCATTCCTGGTGCTGGGGCTTTTATTTGTTAGCATATGCTGTCTAGTTAAGATACTTAAACTATTTTATTTGTATATATACATTTATTTTAGAAAGCTTCTTTTCATGCTATTCTTTTGACACAAGGGTGTCTCTATGTAGTCCTAGATGTTCTGTATCTTAGCATGTACTCTATGCTGGCCTAGAACTCACAGAACTCTGCCTGCTTCTGCTAGAACTAAAATTAAAGGCTTATGCCAATACACCCAGGAGAAAGGCTCTAGCTATTCCAGATTACTGTTTCAGAAGGCCCTTAGTTTATTATCCCTTCTACTTATTTCCTCCTCTACTCTGCCTCTCTAGTCGTCAGTCCACTTGACCTTTCAATGAACTGGAGAGAGAAAAGACAATGTTATACAGGAGAAAAGGGAATAGTCGAACAAGAATTTAATGGGATGAGCTTCAATACCTGCCCACCTTTACGAAATATTCCTAGAGTTTAAGGTTCAATAAGGGCAGCTTTCATTGAAACTTAGTGGATGTTAATAGTATTTTATCATTCATATTTAATCTTAATGATTATAGAATTAACTTTAACAAATAAAATCTATAATTAGATTTTAGCAGACATCATCTTGTAATAGTATATTTCACAATTGCTTGGTTATGCTAGAAATCATATTTTAAAGAAAGTTTGTGCATTTAAAATTGGTAAAAATATCTGAGTTAATAACATTTTCTAAAAGTACAATATGCTTCAGATGTTTCTCTAAACAAAGAGACTTAACTCATCATTTTATCTTAATACTTGATTAGTTTTATTTTGTTACTTCAATACATTTATTTTGTTACTTCAATTCATTTATTTTGAATATGTTCTTATTATATATTAAAGTAATGTTTAAAAATACAACATAAAATCTGTGATAATTGGAAGGCAGTATTTTTGCAATACATATATATATATATATATATATATATATGTATTGCATATGTATAGGAATGTTAAGGTAATTAGGAATTGTAAAAGTTTGTTTCCAGTCTTATTTTCCATTTAATTTTAAAAATATTATTTTTCATGTAAAAGGAAATTGTATGTACTAAGCACTCTAAGTGAAAAAAATAAAACATTCTGTCTTTTGTTCTTAGCTTTTCCAGTTAGTAATCGCTGTGAGAAACAGGGACAGCCTGTCTCTGGCATCATGCGTTGGAACCATCACTATAAACATCCAAAATGTTAATGATGAGAGTCCTGTTCTGATGTAAGCACTGCTTAATCTAAATATTTAAGTGGTTCAATTTAACCTCTGGACCTTTTTTATGGCAGGAAAAATACCAGTGTTTTACTGTTATTTTCATTGCAAAAATTACTTATAATATTCAAAGTGTGCTCGAAAACAAACTTCTATTAGCTTGGGAGTATTTTTTTCCCTCTCCTCATATTCACTAAGCAAAGTCAACTCCATTTATACTTTCACTTGAAACTATAGAAAATGATATTTTTTCACAAAATAGAATTGTTTTTTAGTTTTCTGCAATGTATTACTACTGAGAGAAGTAGTATAAAAATGAACAGTGATTTGTTCATATTGTGAGATCAATGTAGCTACTCAAGGTAATTGCATCAAAATACTTTTTGACATGGATATGTGCACAAATATACATTAAATGTAAGGTTCTTGCTGAAATGTTTACAGCATTTTCTTATGTTTTATAATTAATAATTTGTCAATCATTTGAAAGTGAATGACTAAAGAAATAGAATGGATAAAATATTACTTAGATTTATTTTTAAACATCAACAATGGCATATATATATGTGTGTGTGTGTGTGTGTGTGTGTATGTCAATTAAAATTATTTGAATTGAGAGGGCATAAATGTCACAAAAGATGTATTACGTAAAATTTCAAATATTTGATGTGTGACATGGATGGAAGAAGACATTTGTTTACACTGAGTGATAAAAACTTTTTCTTTGTCCTATAGATATAGACCAGAGGCACCTATAAATATTAATGAAAATCTGCCTGTTGGAACAAAGGTGGCCAAGTTCACGGCAACAGATAGTGATATAGAGGATACAGTACATTATGAATTCATAGGTACACAGAAAGAATTTGCTATAAATGAAGGTATAACAATTTTTATTGTTAGTCATTTCAAAAAGTATACTATAAAATGTTTTCATTTATAAAACTAAGCTCTAAAGTCATTATATTAGAATGAAATGATATTTAAAATATGTAGGAGAGCACTTAACATGTTTTTATGAAGGAAATGGTAATCCTTTCGTTCCTTGTTAGAAGTATGGAAGCGTTCCTAGTATTGGTCTGCTCTGGCAGACTCGTTGACAATTCAGATGTGTAAGTTTGCACTGGGAACTTACTTTATGAGCTTTCCCTGAGAAACCACTTTTCCCATGGAAACTAGAATATTAGTTATCATAAACTGAATATCCATTTTATGCCGTACATTCTTGTCAGGACATTATGTACATAAAAGGCAGTTTGCATTTTTACTGGACCAATCCCCATCTGAAATATAGTCCTAAGGAGGAGTTTTTTTGTTCCATTTTTCCACTACCATGGAGGGGATCAGCCACGGTGCCTTGTAATGCTAGGTAACTGCTTTATCCCTGAGTTACTCAAATTCCCAGCCTAAACTCCCGTGATGAATTTCCATAACATAGATACACTTGGATTCAACCCATTTGAATATGGAATTTGTGACTTAAGTACATCTCACATACTCAGAGGTTAAAAGGCTATTTTAAGCATAAAATTAGAATACAGAGGAAAGAACCATTTCTTCCCCTTTTAGAAGGGAACATATGCTTTCATATAAGAATAGAGTAAGATTAAATATCCATTGCCCATCATCTCAAAACAAAGATTTCCACATAAGGAATCTTGCATTTATACGCACTTCATCTCTATATGCCCTCACTACAATTTGAATAATTATAAGTAAGCAACTCTTTAACAAGATTATATCCAGAAAAATAATGTCTCTACAGAGAAGGACAGCAGACATGAAGGAAAGGTAAGGGATAAAGGAGTAATCATCCTGGCTATTTACCATCATGATAGTGATATACAGCAGTTATTTATATAAAGCAGTACATACACTTAGAGTTTGTATACTCTACAAGTACAGATGCAATGTAAGTATTTAGGATGTAGTTCCTCCTTTCACTTTTTGTTGTTTTTGGATGTATGCCATCCCAAACCTACCCTTCTCCAGGACCTCAGTTTTTCCTGACTGTACTGTGTTCACTACTGCTTACTCAAGCTAACCTTCATTGTGTGTTCAGTGCAGTTGCTATGACTTTCTGACAAAAGAACCTGAGTAACATAGGAGGTTTCTGTCTCCCTTACACATTCAACTCCCACTCCTCACAGGTGCACAATTGCGACTTGTTTGTGGTTTCATTAGGTCAGCAGATGGTCTTTAATCAATAAGACTACTCTATTCATTTCATGATTTTAATGTACACATGCTTTATCTTGTGTTTAGTAAACATATCCTAATCTGCCTGCCTCTTAGACTTTGGAGACGTCACTATTGCCTATCCATTAGACTATGAAGATGACACAATACCAAAATCTTGGGTATTGTATGTTAGAGTTTATGACAATGAGCGCACACATTCAACAACTGGGACACTGACAGTGATTCTGCAGGATGTAAATGACAACCCTCCACGATGCTCTCAGGAAATTTATGTGTAAGTTATGTCTGCAGTTGTTGGGTCTTCAGATATTTGTATTGAGAAAACATGACAGAAATGAGTGTATGGGCTTCACTTGTCCTAGAACAGAGGTGGCATCCTTTCACTCTTCTCTTCCTTTATTTTTACATGCAACCCAGCCTCTTTTGTCATGTGTCTGGGACACATTGACTTGCTTCATTTGTTGTCACAAAAGGTAAAGATCAATAATGAAGTGCTGCAAAATCTGGCCTGCCTAGAAAGTCAGGACTGAAAAGGAAAAAGAAAATGTGCTGGGCACCAGTACTCACCGCTCTCTCTGACTCACTACAATTACACTATTACCCAGATGCATTCCTCTCCAACTCCCATAGCTTCTAGACCACACCCTGCAGATCACATTGAACCTGAGCAGAAGCCAAAATAACCCCTTCTCCCTTCAGTTACTTATTTGCAAGTATTTTGTCTTAGTAAATAGGCAAGTATTTAATACAGAATCTACAGTCTCAGCTCTCTTTTAAGTACATCTAAAGAGTAATCCTTACTTTATTTGTTCTTAAGGTAGGGAGAATGATATAGTAGCAATTTAAAGTTACAAGCATGACTATTTATAAGATGACATAGAAGTTGATGATATACAAATTTAAAATTATCTATGTGAGGAGGAATGGATTGTCATTTGTTCAGCAATACTTATGACTTAAGTTTGTTGTTCAGAAATCTAGAATAACAATAATGCCATTTCCCTTGGCTTTGTCATTTGTCTATATGATATATTATACAAGTGTTTCATTGGGTACTATGAAATACATATTGTCAAGAGGGTTATTTAAATTGTGTGCACTTTTCAAATAATCTATTAAATTAAATTCAAATAATCTACCTAAATCAAGAAACAATTTTTTTCTCATTACAGAATTGAACTTCCAGAGAACACCCCAGTTGACACCCCTTTAGTCTCCTTAACTTGTACAGATCAGGACGGAACTATTCCCAATAACAATATAACTTATCATTTGATTAAAGACACTTTCACAAACAGAACCTTTACTCTTACAAACAGTGAATTGAAAGTAAGTATTGTAAAGTTACTCTGATTTGTGGCCCTGTGATTAACCTGAGATATAAAAAAGTACATTTATTTTTATTATTACAAAGAGTTAATGAACTACAGTAGTTCAAATAGCTGATGGCAGAAATTGTTCCTGGATTTTCCAATGAACCTTAAATTGCTGAAAGCCTAGCTTCCTTCAGGATGAACGCTGGAATGCAATTTTGAACTCGAGGGCTGAACTATGAAGGTTATGAATTTCTTAGAACAATAGTGTTAGGATAAAATATTGTGTATTCAATAGGAATATGCTGAAATACTCTTGATAAATATGTTAAATTATTTTGAATTAAATAGAACAAACATGCATACTTTACTACTGTATCCTGTAGTATTCAGCAGCTCAAATATTTTTGACCAATTTAGTAAATATGTATGGGTTTATATGTGTATGTTTGTGTGTGTTTGTATGTGTGTGCGTATGTGAAGATAAATAGGTAGCTAGACATACAGAAAGACATACAGAAGAACAGATAGATATAGCTGTGTATTTTATTTCTAATACATTTTGAAATCTGTTAGGCTAAATGTAGTTATATTCATCATTTACAAAATAGATTGAGAAAAGTGAAATTAAGCAGTGTTCAACATGGTAATTAAATGCAGTTCCCTTGGACAACTGCTCATGAACAGTGCAATGTGCACTGCCTGAGCAGGATGGAGGCAACATGTATATTTATATCGTGTTTTGATATTGATTCCATAGAACTGAACTTCTATCCAAGATACATTTCATAGAAACCCCTAATATTTTTGTTCACTTATGTTCTGTGAATGAAATGCAAAGAATCATATTCATGATCTTAAAAACAGATGTCTTCCAGTTTTGGAAAGTGTACTGTTTATCAAGCTAGAAAACTCCTTAATTTTTATGTCTCCATTACTTAGGTACTTTTAGATAGCTTAATAGTTTTTGCATACATTTCTCATATGAATCTGTCCCTGACAATTTTTCTGACTTAGAGCTGTGTTACACATATCTTTTTGGGTTCTCCCAATATTTTGTGTCTGCCCTTCTGTGAATTAATTCAACATTTCATTTGTCCCTAGTTTGAAAATGAAAGACAAACTTTCAACATCAAATGAATGTATGGGATATGTATAATCCTAATTAGAATTCTATTAATTTTTGACTGAATTTATGATGAAAAACCGTGTGAAACAATAGGTTTTTGTATCATGTAGCAACATATTACTTCCAACATTTTATAACTGGAAATGTTGAAGGAACCAGAATATCAAAATGGATTTTTACAATCTAAGTGCATTTATAACCCAATAATGAAGGAAAAATACAACATCACTGTTCTTGAAGTAGGACATATAAAAATGGTAGAAGTATTTACAATTCTTTAAATCATGTATATTAGACAATTCTAATAAGATATATGAAATACATGAACAAACAACAAAACTATTGCTTTGAAACTATTTGTACTAAATCCCTATAAATATCCACTAAAAATATGAGGATCAAAACCATTTAAAAAATACAAGAGTCTAAAAACATTAATAGATTAAACAATTTTCTTTTCATTCCATTTGCTATATGGTTTGAAAATGAACATGATATTTTCTATAAAAGGTAATTAGGTTTGAAGTTATTAAAATGCCTCAGTTCTTATCTTTCTTCAAGGCAGGAAAGTCAAGCTATTTAAAGAAAATGACACAATTTTATCACTTGGTGAATAAAATATTTATTATAGAAACATAATAAGAAAATCTACATGGGGTTTCAACAATCCTTCACTATTCAACTAAAATAAGATCATAATTTATTAGCTTTTTGAGAACTAACATTTGGTATGTATGCTATATAAAGATGATAAATGTTTTTATTTGTGTTTGACTTAGTCAGGGTTTCTATTCCTGCACAAACATCATGACCAAGAAGCAAGCTGGGAAGGAAAGGGTTTATTGAGCTTATACTTCCACATTGCAGTTCATCACTAAAGGAAGTCAGGACTGGAACTCAAGCAGGTCAGGAAGCAGGAGCTGATGCAGAGGCCATGGAGTGATGTTTCTTACTGGCTTGCTTCCCCTGGCTTGCTCAGCCTGATCTCTTATAAAACCCAAGAGCACCAGCCCAAAGGTGGTACCACCCACAAGGGGCCCTCCCCACTTGATCACTAATTGAGAAAATGCCCCACAGCTGGATCTCATGGAGGCACTTCCCCAACTGAAGCTCCTTTCTCTGTGATAACTCCAGCCTGTGTCAAGTTGACACACAAAACTAGCCAGTACAGTATTCAATACTAAGATTGAGAGTCAGCACTAAAAATTTATGTTAAAATAATAAATAACACAACTTCAGCAATGTGGCTAGAAGTAAAATTAACTAAAACAAATAAGTAGCCTTCCTCTACTTAAAGGATAAACAGACTGAGAAAGAACTTAGGGAAACAACACCCTTCACAATAATTGTAAATAATATAAAATACCTTGGTGTGGCTCTAACCAAGCAAGTGAAGGATCTGTATGACAAGAACTTCAAGTCTCTGAAGAAAGAAATTGAAGATGATCTCAGAAGATAGAAAGATCTCCCTTGCTCATGGATGGGAAGGAATAACATAGTAAAAATGGCCATCTTACCAAAATCTAGAGATTCAATGCAATCCCCATCAAAATTCCAACTCAATTATTCATAGAGTTAGAAAGAATATTTCCTAAATTCATTTGGAATAACAAGAAACAAAGGATAGCAAAAACTATTCTCAACAATAAAAGAACTTCTGGAAGAATCACCATCCATTTGTAGTTGTACCACAGAACAATAGTGATAAAAACTGAACGGTATTGGTACAGAGACAGGCAGGAAGATCAATGTAATAGAACTGAAGACTCAGAAATGAACCCACACACTGATGTTCACTTGATTTTTTGATAAAGGAGCTAAAACCATCCGGTGGAAAAAGAACAGCATTTTAAAAAAATTGTGCTTGTTCACATGGAGGTCACCATGTAGAAGAATTCAAATCGATCAATTCTTATCTCCTTGTACAACGCTCAAGTCCAAGTGGATTAACAATCTCCACATAAAACCAGATACACTGAAACTAATAGAAATAATAAAGAAAGTGGGGGAAGAGCTTTGAACACATCGGCACAGGGTAAAATTTCCTGGACAGAACACCAATGTCTTATGTTCTAAGATCAAGAATCAACAAATGGGACCTCATAAGATTGCAAAGCTTCTGTAAGGCAAAGAACACTGTCAATAGGACAAAATGGAAAGCAACAGACTGGGAAACAATATTTACCAATCCTACATCTAATAGAGGGCGGATATCCAATATATACAAAGAACTCAAGAAGTTAGACTCCAGAGAATCAAATAATCATATTAAAAAATTAGAGTACAGAAAAAAAGAATTCTCAACTGAAGAATAGTGAATGGCTGAGAAGTACCTAAAGAAATGTGCAACATCCTTAGACATCAGCAAAATGCAAATCAAAACAACCCTGAGATTCCACCTCACATCCATCAGAATGGCTAAGATCAAAAACTCAGGTGACAGCAGAAGCTGGTAAAGACATGGAGAAAGAGGAACACGCCTACAATGTTGGTGGGATTGCAAGCTGGTACAACCACAGTAGAAATCAGTCTGGAGGTTCCTCAGAAAATTGGACATGAGGACCACTCCTGGGCATATACCCAACAGATGCTCCAACATATAACAAGGGCTCATGCTCCACTTTGTTCATAGTAGCCTTATTTATAATATCCTGAAGCTGGAAAGAACCCAGATGTCCCTCAACAGAGGAACAGATACAGAAAATGTGGTACATTTACATTACTACTTGGCTATTACAAATGACTTCACACAACTCTTAGGCAAATGGATGGAACTAGAAAATATCATCCTGAGTGAGGTAAACCAATCACAAAAGAACACACATGATATGCACTCACTGATGAGTGGATATTAGCCTATAAGCTCAGAATGCCCAGGATAAAATTCACAGACCACATGAAGCTCAAGAAGAAGGGAGACCAAAGTGTGGTTGTTTTGGTCCTTCTTAGAAAGGGGAACAAAATACAGGAGCAAATATGGAGATAAAGTATGGAGCGGGGAATGAAGGAAAAGCCATCCAGAGACTGCCCGACCTGGGGATCCATCCCATATACAGTTACCAAACCCAGACACTAATGTGGATGCCAAGAAGTGCTTGCTTACAGGAGTCTGATATAGCTGTCTCCTGAGATGCTCTGCCAGAGCCTGACAAATAGAGACAGATGCTCACAGCCAACTGTTGAATTGAGCACAGGGTCCCCAAAGGGCTCCCAATGGAAGAGTTAGAGAAAGGACTGAAGGAGCTGAAGAATTGGATAGAAAGTATTATTGTACTTTCTATTGCAACCCAATAGAAAGTATAATAATATCAACCTACCAAACCCCCGAGCACTCCCAGGGACTAACCCACAAGCCAAAGAGTACACATGGAGGGACTCATGGCTCTAGCAGCATATGTAGTAGAGGATGGCCTTGTCAGACATTAATGAAAGGAGGGGCCCTTAGTCCTTTGAAGGCTTGATGCCCCAGAGTAGGGAATTCAAGGATTGGGAGGCAGGAGTCGGTAGGTGGATGGGGCAACACCCTCATAGAAGCATGGAGGGGAGATCGGATAGGGGGTTTCAGGGAGGGAACTGGCAAAGGGGATAATATTTGAAATGTTATCAAGAAAGTATCTAAGAAAAAAAGTAAAAAAAAATAATGTTTTAGTAGGAGTCAGATGGTTCAAGTACATCAGGAGAACATGGTGCACATAATCAACTAAGCAGGGCTCACAGGGGCTCACAGAGACTGAAGAGCAGCTATGGATCCTACATGGGTCTAACTAGGCCCTCTGCATAAGACCATGGTTATTTAGCTTGGAGTTATGTTCTACTCCTAGTGGTAGTGGGGGTATCTCTGTTCTTTTGCCTGCTCTTGGGATCCTTTCCCTACTACTGTGTTGCGTCTTTGAGCCTTGATATGAACGTTGTGTGTACTCTTCTTGCATCTTCTTATGCAGTGTTTAGTTGATATCATTGCTCTGTTCCAAAGGGAAATGGAGGAGGAGCGCATCTGGGGAGGAAGGCAGGGTGGGGAGGGATGCTTACGAGAGGGGGGTGAGAAGGCTCTCTCAAGATGTATTGAATGAGAGCAGAAGAATGAAAAAAATATTTTCATACAATATTTTCGGGTCAAGTAAGTTCCCTTGTATCTCTCTCTAAATCCTCTCTGCCTTATTCATCCAATTTAATGGTCTTTGTCTTTCTTACCAAAGATTTAAACAAAACAAAGCAAAAACAACATTAAAAAGTCATAATGAGCAAAGAGACAATGAAAACAAACAAAACAAAACAAAACCAATGAAGTCTTTTTTTGAGTGTTGGCCAAGTACTCCTCACCCAGAGCCTGTCCTGGAATTCAATTCATATAACCAGAGACTCTTCATTGAAGAAAACTTATTTTCTTGTTCCCAACATATATCAATCCAATAGCTTGTTGGTTAGCACAAAACTTTGTCTGTCCTTACTCTTTTCTGTGCTGAGATTTTTATCTAGACTTACTACCTAAACTCCTGTGTTATTTGGTTTGAAACACACAAGTCTAAAGCTTAAAGGCCGTATCCACATATAAGGCAAAGATTAATATTTTTCTTTGGGGGTCTTCTGGGTTGCCTCATTCACAGTGATTGTTTTTAGCCTTCTGTAATTATCTTCAAATTTCATATCTTTATTTTTCTTAGTAGGTGACTAATATTTCATAGTATAAATGTACCAAGTATTTTATTGTCTATCCATACGACTTTGTACATTTAACCTGTTTCCAACTTCTGTGTATTATGAAAACAACAGCAATGAGCCTGGATGGATAAGCAAATATTTCTGTAGGAGTGTATTCAATCCTTTAATATATGTCCAGGAATTTCATAGCAAGATTGTTTGTTTTCCATTAATTTAGCTATTGATTTACTTTATATCCCAATCTCAGTCATCCCTTATTGTTCCTCTCTTTCTAATTCCACCCTTACAAGTCCCTCAAGCATTACCCACTCCCTTTCTTCTCAGAGAAGCAGAAAATCCCCTTGGGTACCACCTCACCCTGTGACATGAATTTTCAGCAAGACTAAGCACATCCTTTTGCACTAGGCAACCAGGCAGTCCAGCTAGAGGAAGGGGATCCAATGGCAGGCAATAGAGGTAGAGG
Organism: Apodemus sylvaticus; assembly: GCF_947179515.1. Classification (NCBI taxonomy): domain Eukaryota; kingdom Metazoa; phylum Chordata; class Mammalia; order Rodentia; family Muridae; genus Apodemus; species Apodemus sylvaticus. The sequence goes on along the minus strand of NC_067473.1, from coordinate 12,986,449 downwards.
CAGCTTCCACTCTGATTGTTAGAGGGCCCACACGAAGAACAAGCTACATATCTGCCACACTTGTGTGGGAACCTAAGTTTCTGCATGCTCTCTGCTTTATGGTGCAGTCTCTGTGAGTGCCTATGTGCCCGGGTGACTCGACTTTGTGAATTGTATGGTGTCCTTGACCCCGCTGGCTTGTTCAAACTAAATCCCTCATTCTTCCACAAGACTTCCTGAATTCTTCCTGATGTTTGCTTGTTGGCTTCTTCATCTGTTTCCATCAGCTACTAGATGAAGTCTCAGGAGGCAGTTAAGCTTTTGCAAGGCTAAAAACACTGAATAAAACAAAACAGCAACCTACAGAATGGGAACAGTTCTTCACCAACCATACATCCAACAGAGGACTAATATTCAAATTATATAAAGAACTCAAGAAATTAGACAATGACAAACCAAATAAAGTAATTTAAAAATGGTTCTAGAGCTAAACAGAGAATTCTCAATAGAGGAATCTCTAATGGTCAAGAAGCACTTAAAGACATGTTCAACATCCTTAGTCATCAGAGAAATACAGATCAAAATGACTCTGAGACCTTTCAGAATTGATAAGGTCAAGTGGCAGCACATGGTGATGAGAACATGGATTACATCATCCATTACTGGTGGGAGTGTAAACTTGTACAGCCATTTTGGAAATAATTTTGGTAGATTCTAAGAAAATTTGGAATAGTTCTATCCCAGGACCTACCTATACCACTCCAAGACATATATACCTAAAAGATGCCCCATTTTACCACAAGGACGCTTGCCCAACTGTGTCCTTAGAAGATTTATTTCTAATATCCAGAAACTCGAAACAATTTTGGTGTCTCTCAACTGAATAAATGGATAAAGAAAATGTGGTACATCTATACAATAGAATACTATTCAGCTATTAAAAATAAAAACAGCATAAAAGTTTCAGGCAAATGGATGAAACTAGAAAATATCTGGGGTGAGGGAATCCAGACCCAGAAAGACATGAGAGAGAAGAGCCTGAATAAATGTCTCCTGAGAGTCTTCATGTAATAGGATGTTGTGGTTGACCAACTTACAGTTTTCTGAAGAATCTCCACACTTATTTCCATAGTGCCAGTACAATTTTGCATTCCCACCATCAATGACTAAGTTTCCCTTTGATTGCATCTTTCTCAGTGCGTACTGTAATTTGTTTTATTGATTTTGGCCATTCTGTCAGAGGAAAGATGAAATCTCAAAGCAGTTTTAATTTGCAATTTTATCGTGGATAATAACTCTGAACATTTAAAAAATGTGTCTCAGCCATTTGTGCTTCATCTTTTGAGAACTCTTTGTTTAGCTCTCTAACTTATTTTAATTGAATTATTTTCTTGACTTTAGTTTAAGTTTTTCAATATTCTAATAAGATATAAAATTTGGATATCTGATTACAATATAGATATTTTGCATATCTTAATAGTAGATATAGTTAGTCAGATATACATTTGTAAAGATTTTTTTTTCCTTTCTAGAGGCTGCGATATTTCCTGGACAATGGTATACTTTCTATACAGAAGTCTTTATATTTTAAATAAATATTTTAACAAATGGTGTTTCAATTTTAGATTTTTGAACATGTCAAAAAAATTGGATTTCTAGTTTACAGGGAAAAAACTCTCTTTTAGTCATAAAAGAATATAAAAAAATTCCAAACCTTAATTCCAAGGATCATATTCCTAAATTGGTCTTCAATTCTATTGGTGTCACGTACAGAAATTCTATGTTTGTACCAGTCTTGGTTATTTTCTGGCAGCAGCTATAATTCCTGTTAGTATTTGATTTATTTCTATGTTTCATATCACTGAACAGATAGTTTTTAGCATAAGCAGGAATTGTCTTGGAACACTACCATTGTGAGTTAATTGCATTATTGATATCAGTGACATTGATGTTAGTTATTTCATCTTTCCTTATCTACTTAGAATGTAGACTTTTTGCAGTGGCATAAACCCTAGACACCACCTAACATCTTCATTAATTCCCAAATAAACCTCTTTTCTCCCAGTTGGCTAATGTACATAGCCTTTTTCTTCTCTGTGAGTTTTGGGACACCATAGAATCTTTAAAAAGCAACATATTTTTGTGCCAACTAATCACTTGATGTCTAAATACATCTTCCCTTAATAATAATGGTTGAGTGTTGAGAAATACCTAATGTGCACATGGATATGGCATGGAACGGATCTCAAATAGCCTGGAGAAGCCATAAGCAATCATGTGCTTTCCTTATTCTCTTGGAATGTTTCAGATGAAGTCGAAGATGTGAGCTCTATGAGGATTGTATGATTAGGCAAGATATGTGAACAGAAGTCTCTTAGATTACTTTGCCTATTATATCTACTGTTATTAAACACCCAGTAACATCCTGTATGTCCATCTCAGGAGAGTAAAACAGAAGAACAAACATATGAGTTTTTTAGATCCCTTAGCAGAGTTGACGTCAAGTTTTACATTGACATTATGTTGAAGATTGGAGTTTAGACTTGTTTTATAAACTCTCATTATTTCCAATTTACATTTAATAAATTTTGGGGGCAAAAGCAAGTAAGTTCTTATAATATCATTACAAAACTCTTAAGTACAAAACACAAAACAGTAATTTCTGGTACCCCTCCACTTAACATCAATATATTTCAATTAATCCAAAATCTATGTTCTGTAACTTATACTGCTGCACCATGGTATGCTGCAGAAAAGTAGCTATTGACCCTTATGATGTTATGGCAGATGGAAGACTGGGTACCTGCTGCTCTTCAGATAGCCAGGAACTGATTAAACTTTCCTGGGGAAACCAGGAGTTAAACATTCCCTTGAACACCTGAAATACAAGTTTTCTCTGTGCTATGAATTTATAATCCTAACAAGCCTGAATAAAAGAAACACAGTGCAGGTATTTTATTTACAAGCCGTAAGCTTAGATTGGGCAGATCTAGGGCTATAATAACTTATTCCTGAGCTATAAAGTTCCTGTTACTTGCTGTTTTTCCTGGCCATGTGGTTCTCGTCCATGGTGGTTTCTTCCTCGCAGCCTTCCTCTATGTTCTCTCTTTACTTGCAACTCCTTTGCTTGAACCTCCAGTCCCACTTTCCCCCCTTCATTGCCCATCACAGGCTTTAGTCTTTTACTGATCAGTTAAATGTGGAAGAAGTTTCACATGCCATCATTTTGAGTATGTGTGGATCTGCTGGTTGGGGCAGGGTGCAACCACATCCTAAAGAACAAGTATTTAGTATTAGATTATAAACAGCATCAGAACAACCTACCACATTTCTTAGTTATACTGCATCTGTGAAGTAACTAAGAGTCTCCACCAGATTATGATTAACAAATAGTGTATGCATATCTAATATTGTCCTGTTTGTTAATTTTTGAAATCATAGTACTTAAAATGTTTTCCTGAATAAAGCATGTTATTAGAATTAATAACTCGCTCATGGATATTTATCTAAACAGTAGTACTGTAAAATAATACTCCTCTTTATTGGTTTAATATTTTCTTTTTAGATTCATAAATGCAAAGTAGACATGTAATCAAAACAAAACTAATAGTATATTATTTTTCATTTACAGATTGGACCTATGAATCTAGATTATGATAGTACAATTTTTGCAGGAATGGACTTTAAACACACATTGTTTATAAGAGTGTCTGATGAAGGTACTCCTGTACTTTCAAGTAAGAAGTTATTAATTCAATATATTAAAATTGTTTGAATTAAGTAAAATGCATAGTATTTTAAGTATTAGTTCTTAGATTTTTATGGTTAAAAATATTCCCATCATAAGTTGTAATCATACATATAGTTATGATCAAATTAATTTATTTAGTCCCTGTATATTAATATTTAAATACTGAAAGACAAATTAAAACTAGGAATAAGTTGATATACTACTTCTCAAATGTATAGTACACCACCTTTTAAATAAAATTTTCTGTAATATTTACTTGTTTGAACAAGTAATCAGTATGTATTCTACATTGGAGAATATTTAAAAATCAGTTAATAAAGCATTGCTAATTATTTTTAAGTACTGTATAACTAAAAGTTACCAAGTTCTAGTAAAACCTCAATATAAGCATATCTGTGAAGTCTATTCATATAAAATCGAATGTGTGAATGGTCGTTTTAAAGGAAAACCTAAGAATTGTTGAAGAGGACATATCATTGCTCTATCTATACTTTTATAAATTATTTTCTCCACAGCCATCATTAGAATCATATTAAGAGTGAGCCGTATAAATGAACACAAGCCTATTGGGACAGTGATGGCATTTACCTTCAGTGTATTTGAAAACAGTCCAATTGATACACTAGTTGGAAAAATTACGTTTATAGATGAAGACTGGCCATTTAACAATGTACACTATGCCATTGTTGGAGGCAACTTTGGAATACCTCCCAAATTCTACATTGAATCAGATACAGGTAATGTAGACATAGAAATATCAGTTATTAATAAGACTAAGAAACAATTTTCTCCAGGGGCAAGCAAAGTTCCCTGATAGGTTCCCCAGTCTTAATTAATTGACTTTAGGCACATGTACATCCAGGTAGCACTAAGTGGATTTGGTAGATTATATGTTTGTATATGTGTAACAATGAGTTATAAAAGATGAAGTCATGAATTCACGAGGGCTATGACAGGAGTTAGAGGGGGGACAGTGAAGGGTTCAAATTATGTTAAAACACTGTATGAAAATCTAAAAAAGAATTAAAATTAAAAATAAGTACCTAAGTTTGAATATACTTTATAAGTATTGAATATATTCATGGGAAAAAACACTTTTTGTCGGAGTCCTCCTCTTTGAGCTACAGTGTTCACCATGGTTTGTTAGCTGTATCCATAATTCTTAGCAAACATAAAGAAAACCCTGAAACTTTGATCTTTGATATATTGAAACTCAGAAAGCCTCTGCACACATGTGTTCTTCCAAATGCCTCAGAATGTACAGTAGGTGACTAATGCATGAATTAACATCTGTCATTATTTAACTGTGGAAGTAGTGATATGAATTTGAGACAAAAGTTATTATATCACTCCGTTTCTACCTTGGTACTGTCACAAAGACTTCATCTAGATAGATTGCAATCTAGCACTGATTAAAACTATTAAGTAGTGCTGAGCTAACTTTCCCATTGTCTTTGTGCTAGGGATGATAAAGCTGTTGAATTCGTTGGACAGGGAAGTGGCTTCTCAGTATAATATATCTGTGAGAGTCATAGACATGGGAAATGATCTGCTCCCTGACCCTCTCAGGCAGAGAAGCACTACTGCTCAGGTGACCATCCATGTTCTGGTAAGAATGCATCAATGTGTGATATATTGTTATTACTTAACAGACATATTCTCAAAAGCTCAAAGTAAAAGATACTTGGGAGTGGTTAATAGTCTTTCATCATTGACCTAAGTTCTGAGTGAGATGTGTGGTCCAAAACTACTTGTTAATTGTAATGGGCCATGATAGAATTGTTAGCACATGTAGAATATGTCGTGATTTCTAAATCACACAATAAGAATTTGCATGAAGAGAGAGCCTAGTATCATAAGTTGTACTTAATTTATTAAAATATTATTCTAAAACAGGCCGTAAAAGATTCAGTGTGAGAATATATGTGATCTGGCTTGTTTGAACATCAATATAATCAAATGCATCACTTTTATTGGTGGAACTGATAAAAAAGGAAAAATTATCTTTTATATATAGAGCCAAATTTTCTTTATGAAATGATTGCATTAATTTTTGCTGCTTAAGACCGTCAAGATTTTCAACTCTGGATCCCATTGAAAAGGCAATAATTTCCAAACAAATGATGATTTAAAGCTGCAGACATTGAGTAGAGCCTTCGCATAATGCTTAGAGGTGAACATTTTCACATGTGCTATGTTGAGCTAAACCTCTCAGCGGTGTCCATGGCTCAGTGTTGTAATCCCCTCTACAGCCTCGTTATGTCTGGAAAATGTAATAAACCAGGCCAAAATCTTTTTAAAGAGAAATTTAATGAAGTGACTTGACTGGTTTCAACTATGACTCAAGGATGTCGTGAGCTAATGAAACTTCTTTTCTATGCAAGCTTCCAGCAGTACACCTATACATACTCATATTTACAGATTCTCTACTGGGAGAAGGCCCAAATGCTAGGATTTCTAAACCTATTGTTCCCATTCTGTTCTGAATGTAAATGACTAATATTAACTTGGTAGGATGGAAAGAGGTCCCTGTATTCTTCACTGAAGAAGCACTCATCTCTTTTGTTTTTGGAATCAGAAAGATACAGTTGGTAAAAATAATTTTATAGTAGATATAACATATATGTATATGTAAAGATCAGGCAAAGCTTGTACATTTCTTCGAACTGCATACCTTTTATTCTGAAAACATTCTATAAAACATTTTTGGGTGAAAGTTGCCAATACTATTTTATTTGGAAAGTAAGTCAAGGCTCAGATTTCTAAAGCTGCAGGTTTCTAAAATAGTACCTTGTTTTTAACAGAGACTAAAATTCATAATGAAGATGAACATAGTGGAGTTCTATTATTTAAATCAGAAACACAAGAATGTATCTACACTACATCTGTCAGAATAAACTAACAGATTATGCCTTTTATAAACTGGAAAGTTAATGTTCTTTTGGACTGAATAGTCCATACATTCCCAAGACTCATGTCTCTTCATCTCCAGGGTGATTTGTTGGAGTTACTTGCATTTGTATTAGAAGGTAATTTGATAAAGGATGAGAGGCAGGTGTGGCCTTAGTGTGATGAGATTAGTATACTCAGAGAATAATGAACAAGCAAACAAAACCCTCTAGGGCATATTCCCTCTCCCCCTTCTAGATATTATGAAAGAAAATGGCTGTAGAAAACAACTCACAAGAACAAAAGGTCCAACAGATCATGAGCTAGTCTCAGACTAGTCAGCTTCTAAAACTGTGAGAAACTAAATTGCTGCTATTTAAGTCAAGCAACCTTTTGTATTTTGTAATGGTAGCACACAAAAGAGTGAAGAAAATATTTGAAAGATATATTATTAAATCTATATCCTTAGCAAACATGTGGAAAGATAAATGGGTCAAGGTTAAATGATAAATTAGTACATACATGAGTCGAATAACTCAACGCCTCAACTTGGCAACAATAAGCACAGAAGAAACCTGTCCTGTGAACAATGAAATAGTTAAATGGGTCTATGCTCCTGTCTAGCCAGAGACCATAGTACTCAAGGTAAGCGAATCAATCTTTATTCCAATAGTCTGGCTGCCAGGGTTTGAGGCAAAGCAAAGTCAGATGCTTTTACTCAAATAAAAACAAAACAAAGTGAAAAAAATCCCCAAGCAAAAATCATTTCATAGCATGATCATATAGTGTATATTTCACCATAATGTACTTGCTGACAAGAATTTGCATACAAAACTGAAGACTGTTTTGTCTCCTGCAAAGAGAATGATCAATTTTCTCAGAGGACAGTTTCTAAATCATCACTGTCTCTTTTGTGAGTCTTTTTTGAAGGAATTGTTAGCAAACATGTGCCCTTTGTTTCCAGACCGAAGCACAGCGGCTCTCCTGTGCCAGATGAATGCTCCATTTCTGGAACATGTAAAGACTTAACATTCTCTTTACATCGCAAATAATAATTGAATAATGGCTAAAAAAAATGAATGTCCTTGAAAGTGCTTCTCATATAAGTCAGAGTTTCAAAATTCATTCCTATAGAAAGCCATTACTCTGAAAGCATGGAAGGTCCTCTAAAATTGGTCTGGTTTTAGAGGAAACTACCTGTTTAGAAAGTGAATTTTAATGATTTTTCTTTTTAACACAAATCACCCTGTGAAGTGTGAGATTTTGCATGTTTGACTTTTTTTTTTTTGCCAGTGAAACACATACACAGATATCCAACTTTGATCTGTTAGCCACAGAAACTCAACCTGAATGATGTAGAACTATGTGCGCATGTTCAGTACCAACTCTCACTTAATTTCACATATACTTTTTGTCTCTGCAAGAAGTGTAGAGTTCAAAGGGTTAACTTGGGTTAGAATCCCAGCATCTCCACCTAATATTATGACTGTAGAACAGTTTATTGAGACATTTTAATTCGTCTCTTCACAAAATGCTGATGATTCTATTTAGCTCTGTAGTATAACTGAAATTTAAACATGACTCTGTAAAGCACCTACGGGCTCATTGTGAATACTGTACTCATCCTTCATAAGCAAGTGAAGTAGGAGCACTCTACAGATGGAGGAAAACCTCATTGGCATTGTTGTTCAAATGGCTTAACATATTTTATTAGGATGGGCTTTTCATCATTTCTTCCACAGAACAACAGCTAAGCACTAACTTAACCATGACTGATAAACACATTTGAAATGTTCTTGCTTTTGTAGATTAAGCTAAAGCATAAATATTCCTCATCTTGAAAATTTTTTAAAGCACAATGTTCCTTGAATTGTTTATGTTAATATGAAACTGCAATGGTAAAAACTATAAATCAATTTCTTTCATGCACTAAATATGGCAGAGTTTAGGGAATTTTAAAAATATAGCATAAAGAGCTAACCTACTACAGATTTTATTTATAAGTTGTGTAAGATCACATTCGGAGGGAGAAAAATGCAAGCTGAAGGAGACAAAAGAAATACCAAACTACTCTTTTGGTAGATGCAGAGAACTGGATATTAATCATTCTTTCCATTATCCCCAGGATTCTTCATATCTATATTTTGTCATTTAAAACTTTCTGAAATAATTCAGAAAAAAATGTACTTTTAGTTTATTACATTAAGCCGTTGAAGGCAGAATTCTTTCTCATGTATCTTTTCTCTTTATCTAACCATCAAAGGATTTCCATAAACATTAATTTAGAATAATATATATTGGAAGTGTGGCTAGAAAGTTTGAGTAGAAAACAAAGTACTGATCCCTAAATTCTATCCCAAAGACCAAAACTTTTAGAGCTAGAGAAAAATTAACAAAATCATATTTGTTCTCCCATTTACACAATGGAGACAGAGACCTAACCTCACCACTAATCAAAAGCAGTGTGGTTTTTGATGTTTTTCTGAGTGTTTATTATAATGTAGTAGCCATCACTTTTTTTATCCAGAAAACATTTTTTCTTCATAACTAAGCTTTTTACATTTCCTGGCAAATTTTCAGCAAGATTGTGGTCATTTGAAAAGTTTATGGAATGAGGATCTTTGCCCAATTCGCCTGTGAATACCTGTTTTGGAGGCCTATTTACTGTGTGTGTGTGTGGGGGGGGTATGTGTGTGCTTTGTATGTGTGTGGTGTATGTATATGTGTTTTGTTTGTGTGTGTCTCTCTGTGTATTTTGTGTGTGTGTGTCTCTCTGTGTATTTTGTGTGTGTGTGTGGTGTTTATGTGTGTGTTTTGTATGAGTGTGGTGTATAAGTGTGTATTTTGTTTTTGTGTGTCTCTCTGTGTCTTTTGTATGTATGTGTGTGTGTGGTGTTTATGTGTGTGTTTTTTATGTGTGTGGTGTATGTGTTTTGCTTGTGTGTATCTCTCTGTGTGTTTTGTATGTATGTGTAGTGTTTGTGTGTGTGTGTGTGTGTGTGTGTTTGTGTGCATGCATGCGTGTGCGCACCGGTCTACCTACTTTTGTGTGCTCCTGTCTTTTATCTGGATCAGATAAACCTTCTAAACTGTGCCGTTATCCCTAAAGAAATAGAAGCAGTTATTAATAGTCTCCCATCCAAGAAAAACCCAGAACCAGGTGGGTTTAGTACAGAATTCTATCTGACCTTCAAAGAAGACCTAATACCAATACTCTTCAAACTATAGCAAAAAATAGAAACAGAAGGAATATTAACCAATCTATTCTATGAAGCCATAGTTTTACTGTGTATTCTCCCTTAGAGATGGAATGGTTTCAGGTCTAATCACAGACCTGTCACAATTTCCTTTCCAAGAGGACTTCATAAGAGATTTTTTTTCAGGTGAGTGGTGGTGGCGCACGCCTGTAACCCCAGCACTTGGGAGGCCGAAGCAGGCAGATTCTGAGTTCAAGGCCAACCTGGTCTACAGAGTGAGTTCCAGGACAGCCAGGGCTACACAGAGAAACCCTGTCTTGAAAAAACAAAACAAAACAAAAAGAAGAGAGAATTTTTTCTTCTATCATGTTTAATGTTCCAAATTGACATTAAAAAAAGGTTGAGTGTATATAATTTCTAGCTTCAAAAGATATCATCTATATTTAAGAGGCATTTAACTATTATAACTTATTTTGATGATTTAAAAAACTGTAGATACTGAGTTGTATATTTTAAAATAAATTTTATTAGTTAATTAAAAACAACAACAACAAAAGACCATAAGTCAACATTGGGTGTCATTCCTCAGATACTATCTATCTTCTGTTTTTTTGTTTTTGTTTTTGTTTTTGTATTTGTTTGATTTTTTAATTAGACATTTTCTTTATTTATATTCCAAATGTTATTCCCTTTTCTGGTATCTCCTCTGAAAACCCCCTTCCCACCCTACTCACTCTTTCTATGAGGGTGTTCCTCCACTAACCCACCCACTTGGCCTTACCATCTAGGCATTCACCCACATTAGGGCATTGAGCCTTCATCGGACCAAGGGCCTCTCCTCTCATTGATGCTGGACAAAGCCATCCTCTGCTACATATGCAGCTGGAGTCATGGGTCCCTCCATTTGTACTCTTTGGTTGGTGGTTTAGTCCCTGGGACCTCTGGAGGGGGGCATCTGGTGGGTTCATATTGTTGATTCACAAACCCCTTCAGCTCCTTGTGTCCTTTCTCTAGCTCCTCCATTGGGGACCCTGTGCTCAATTCAATGGTTGGCTGAGAGCATAACTCTCCGTATTTGTCAGACACTGGCAGAGCTTCTCAGGAGACAGCTATATCAGGCTCCTGTCAGCAAGTATGTGTTAGCATCTATAATAGTGCCTGGGTTTGTTAAGGGAATATGTGATGGATTCCCAGGTGGCACAGTTTCTGAATGGTCTTTCTTTCAGTCTCTGCTCCACACTTTGTATCTCTACCCATGGTTATACTGTTCCCCTTTCTAAGAATGATCAAAGTATCCATACTTTTTTGGTCTATCTTCTTCTTGAGCCTCATGTGGTCTGTGAATTAGACCTTGGTTATTAGGAGATTTTAGACTAGTATAACTCATCAGGGAGTGCATATCATGTGTGTTCTTTTTTAATATGGTTACCTCACTTAGGATGATAGTTTCTACTTCTATCCATTTGCTTAAGAATTTCATGAATTCATTGATTTTAATAGCTGAGTAGTACTCCATTGTGTAAATATACCACATTTTTTGTATCCATTTCTCTGTTGAGGTACATCTGGGTTCTTTTCAGCTTATGGCTATTATAAATAAAGTTGCTATGAACATAGTGAACATTTGAACATATGTTCAACATATGAACATTAGTTATATGTTGGAATATCAATTGGGTATGTGCACTGGAGTGGTATAGCTGGGTCCTCCGGTAATATCATGTACAATTTTCTGAGGAACCACCAGATAAATTTCCAGAGTGGTTGTACCAGCTTGCAAACCCACCAATTATGGAGGAGTGTTCCTCTTTCTCCACATCCTCTCCAGTATCTGTTGTCATCTGAGTTTTTGATCTTAGCCATTCTGACTGGTGTGAGATGGAATCTCAGGGTTGTTTTGAGTTTCATTTCCTGATGACTAAGAATGTTGAACATTTCTTTAGGTACTTCTCAGCCATTTGGTATTCTTCAGTTGAGAATTATTTGTTCATCTCTGTACCCCATTTTTAATAGAATTATTTGATTCTCTAGAGTCTAACTTCTTGAGTTCTTTGTATATTTTGGATATTAGCTCACTATCAGATATAGGATTGGTAAAGATCTTTTGCCAATCTGTTAGTTGCCCTTTTGTCCTATTGACAGTGTCCTTTGCCTGACAGAAGCTTTGCAATTTTGGGGGATGTCATTTGTCAGTTCTTGACCTTACAGAATAAGCTGTTGGTGTTCGGTTCAGAAAATTTTCTCCTGTGTCCATGTGCTTGAAACTCTTCCCCACTTTTCTATTAGTTTCATTGTATCTGGTTTTATGTGGAAGTCCTTGATCCACTTGGACTTGAGCTTTATAAGATAAGAATGGGAGATAAGAATGGATCAATTTGCATTCTTCTACAGGTTAACCCCCAGTAGAACCAGCACTACTGTTGAAAATGCTGTCTTTTTTCCACTGGATGGTTTTATCTCTTTTGTCAAGGATCAAGTGACCATAGGTGTGAGTGGTCATTTCTGGGTCTTAGATTCTATTCCGTTGATCTACCTGCCTGTCTCTGTAACCAATAACATGCAGTTTTTATCACTACTGCTCTGTAGTACAGCTTGAAGTCAGGGATGGTTATTCCCCCAGAAGTTCTTTTATTGGTGAGAATAGGTTTTGCTCTCCTGGGTTTTTGCTATATTGTGTTTTAAGACAGTCTGGAGTTGTCTTTGTAAGTATAAAGTTGTAAAGTTCCTGGCCAGCCTTCTCTAGGCTTCTGGCTGTCTCTTCTTCCCCAGTGCTGGGATAACCAATACAAACCCACCAACCCTGGCTTTCTGGAGAGAAAACTTATTCTTTGTGTTTACATGACAAGCACTTTATCAACAAAATGACCTTCAGAACTCCTGAAATGAAACATTGAAAGCAGAAAAAAAATATATAAAGAATGAATATGAATCTCTAAGTCAATGCGTAAAAAGCAGCCATCAAAAATACTTAGCATATCTGATTTTCACACAGGCAAAGTAAACCTTGTTACTAGTGTACTGAGCCATATTTTATGCTTATTTGTGACTCTGCATGGTCTACTGCATTTAACAGACTGCAGACTTCTCCTTGTTTCTAATAGTATCCCTCCAAATGATTATATTCTCCTATACTTATTCCCGGCTTTCTATTCTCATGCTTTGAGATTAAATTATTATTCTTTATTTAGGTAGTTTGTGTTAAAGAAGAAACATTCATTTAAAGAGTTTGTTCACAAAGAAAACTATTGATTCCACTTTTTACCACCTAACTTTTTGAGGTGAGAGAATATGATTTTTCTAACTAGATGGCAATTTTCCAGTATTACTAAATAATTGCAACATTGAGTAATCCAGACTAATTGTGATAAAATGTAATATGATTTTAACAAACAAAAGTACAAAAATAATAGAAAGTGATGTTCTTGGAAAGCCACAAATATGATGCTGAAATATTGGTGTAGCTCTAAAATATTTCTGTGTAAACCTTTTTCCATCCTTGAGATGATTTGGAGGGCACTGTGCCTTGTGGCAACAACTGCCTCACATGAATACTCTTCCTAATTTGCACCTTTTATTTTTATTGAAAGATTGTTGTTCAAGTTATAATAACTGAAGTTGATCATATATAAGCCAATGTATTTTTGAATTACATATAATAGTCAAATACATACACATGTGTGAAGAAATATATGCATGTACATTTTTATCCCTGTGTGTCAATAACATAAAACAGAATCTGATGATTACTTAAAATAAAATTAATATACAAAGATAAATTTATTATCTTTGTTATTCCATAAGCAAATGGGGATAAATTCATCACAAACCTAATACACCATTATTTTAATAACAAGAAATGAAGAGTCTTTGTTATTTCATGATTTAACCCACAACATACATTTTAATCACACTCTTCACTCACTGTCTTTCATACTCACTCACTCTCTGATAGCCTATTTCTATCTTTAGGTGTTTTTCCTTTTCCTCCTCTTCTTCCCCATCTTCCTTTTTTCCTGCCTCCTTTTCTTTCTCTTCTTCCTCCTTCTGTTTTTTCCTGCTTGGTGATTCACTGGATTTGACCAGGGTCACTCATATGGGCATGATTACAAATGTATCTACTGCAACATGAATAACACAATAGCTACCTCACTGAAGAAAATTATTTTCTTTCCTCTAGAAACCCTCCACTGTTATTCAGTCTGGGAATAGCAGGGCCCTATGATCGTCTCTCCTATCTAGGACTAAATCTTTGCTTTCTCGGTCTTGTGGAAGCTGTATGTAGACAACCACAACTGTTATATATTTTGAGTGTTCAGCCATAGATATGCATAGACAGCAGTTGGCAGCAATCCTCCCTATCATTTTGCTGTCCATTCTTTCTGTGCCCTTTTCCATGGTACTTCCTGAGCCTTTAAGGGGGGGGGGGGGCTATTTGGGAGTCCTGTGGTGTACACAACAGTCACTGATTCTCAGTAATTGGGTAACCAGAATACTTTGTATTAATGGCATTCTCTACAAATGACAGTTTCTTTGATCAGGGCTAAGGAAAGCAGTAGTTTGTAGATACAAAAATAAATATTGGCAAACAGTTTGACCACATGATCATTTTCTTTTGTTTTCATCAACAAATGATATTTTGCTTAGAATTTACCTAGTGATAAGATAACTATTTCAGATTTATATTATAAGTGAAAAATCAATATCTCCTAATCTTGATAGCGTATGTTCAGAATATTATATTCTCAACTAAAGGTCTTTTTCTAAAGAGAAGAGGTTTCTGAACCTTCTTGTAACCTAAAGGGCTAAAGATGATAGCCAAAGGTGCTGTCTGTGCAAAGGCACTGTCTTGTTTGGTTTTTGTTTGTTTGTTTTTGGAGACAGGGTTTCTCTGTATAACCCTGGATGTCCTGAACTTACTCTGTAGATCAGGCTGGTCTTGAACTCAGAAATCCCCCTGCCTCTGCATCCCAAGTGCTGGGATTAAAAGCATGTGCCACTACTGCCTGGCCACTGTCTTGTTTGCAACTGAAAATATTATCACCATATTCTTCTAACTTGGGCAATAGTGTCAGAAACACTTCATAGGAATAATTTGTTTCCTTTGCGAAAAGGAACCAGTGAGCTTTTATGAACAAGGTAACAAAATTACATATTAGAGCCAGATGAAAACTGCACAAGAATTATAGACCAATGCTTCTTTTGAATGTAGATGCAACATCTCTAATAGCATATGACAAGCTATATCTAAAATAGACAGAGATATTATGTGTCATTTCTCTTGTATGAAGATGGTTGAATATTTTCATATCTACAAGATTAACAAAAAAAGTTATACTATTTGATGGAGAAAAACATTTGATAAAATCAAACACTACTTCATCATAAATATTCTAAACAAAGGAGGAATAGAGAAATTCTTTAATTTGATACATCTAAAAAGCAAAAATCCTCAAACTAATATTCTACTTTATAACGTGAATATGTGCCTTTTCATCTTTCTTTTGATGTTGTAACAGAAATCCTAGTTAATTCAATAAGAGATTTAATTATTTGAAAGAAAGATAGAAATTATTGTTCTTTGTGTGATATTTTTTGTATTTATAAAATATAAGAGAATAAATTAATCCCCAAATTGAGGAGCTATTATCACTAGCCTACCAGATAATGGTAAAATATTCTGATGTTTATTATTTTTCTAATAATCCACAATAAGCAAGTAGAACTTGAAATCATAAAAGTAGTAGACATAAAAAGTCTAGAAAGTGAAACATTAGGTATAAAGCTAATATACAATTTCTAATGCCTAGATGGAGAAAACTTTAAAATTTAAATGAAAAAGTAAAGAGAACAACATGGAGAGCTTTTTCATATTCTCAGGCAGAAGACTCATTATTGTTAACATTTCAGCTATTTACAACTTGCTGTACAGATTCAATGTAATCAAATGAAATTCCACATATTTTCTTTAGGGATATAGACAAACAATTTGGAAGAGCCAAAGGCTAAGAATGAAATACTGAAGAATATGCATAAAGTCTATAAGAACATACAGCAGGGTGTTGTGTCTCCTTTCTCTACTTCCATCACCTGGGAGGTCTGGGTAGAGTGATTTCCATAAATTTGGGCTGGTTTGGTCTACATTGCTACAGTGTGAAGAGCTGACTCAAAAAATATAAGTCCACAGTAATTAAGCCAACTTCATATTACTGAAAGAACAGTGAAATAAATTGATAGAACAGAAATAGGAGCAGAAACCAAAGCATTGAGCAAAGACAAGTGTCTCTAGTAAATGGTAGTGACATCAGGAAAAGAACTCACAATCTTGAGACTTCACTCAATGTGATTTTAGATCTAAAAGTAAAATGCAAACTGCAAAAATGCTAGAAAACATAGAAGTATTCTGGAGTGCTTTTAATACCCAATCTTCTATAGACACAGGACAGAGGACACATGATGGACAATGTACATTTTAGTAAAATTCATTGCAGCTTCTTTCTGAAAAGCAATGACTAAAGCATTTAAAGAGGAGCTGCAGTGAAAGAGAAAAAGTGTTTGCAAGAGATCTACCTCCTTTAAGACTATTGCTGACGGCCTTTGAAGAGTGCAAAAAATATATCAGCAATAAGAAAAGAAACTTTTTTAAGGCATGACCAATACCAACAACCAAAATCCTCAGTTGATAATTTACTAAGGATTTATAGATGTAAAGAAGCTTAAGAAATTCTGCTCAGCACCACTGTCTTACAGATGTAAATGTTAAAATTATAATGAAAGACTAATAGGAATGCAATTAAATGTATTAAATATAACAGGCATGCGATTAAATGGTCAAAATAAAAATACCATCAAATGCTGGCAAGACTGTAGGACAAAAGACACTACTCCTGTTCCTTACCAGTAGTATTAAAAATAATGTCTACTTCAGACAAGTTCAACATTTTCTACCAAAAGTAAAAATATTCAGCCACACCATCTGGAAGTTATGCTCCACAATATTCAGTTGAGTTAACTAAAAATGTATGTCCATCCCAAGCCAGCATTTAGATGCCTAGAGCATCTTTGTTTCTAACTGCTCACATTTAGAAACAAGTGGGATGTACTTTAGTGGGTGAATGGATAATACTTATTTGAGAAATCAAGACTTAGATAAGAAAAAATGTAATAGACACATAGGATTGAAATTTTATTTTAATAGCTAAAATCCAAGAAATTTGTTCTTTAGAGCCCTAAATAACTTCATTAAATAGATGAGACCACTTAATAAAAATGAGGAACAAAATCTATTGGAAGCTAAAGGGACCTGGAAAAGACTGGGAGAGATGACTGCTGAAGAATCCCCAGTAGTGCTACTATTTTTAGTCTAGTTTGATCTTTGGATGTTTGCCAGACCATAACAAAGCATGTTCCAGATTATGATTAGCAGATCCTCTGGTGTTGGCTGCAGTGCCATTTTGCTGTCTGTCAACATCCATACCATCTTGCATTAGAGCAGCGTGTCAGACATACAACTGCACTTGCCATGAAAGCCAAGATTGCTCATGAGATTCTGAACATTGGGACAGCATTGTTGGATAGTTCTGAGTCTTCTCTTTCTTCTTTGGCCAAAACAGGAAAATGCAGAAACAAACCCATAAGGGGGTTGCTTTTGATTTTTGGTATTTTTTGTTATTTGTTATATGAGTTTGAATTTATTTTCAATGTTGATGTTGTTTAAAACATTTTTTTCCAATGCAGCAAAATCCACAACAATGAAAGGAAGGACAGGAAGACACACACACACACACACACACACACACACACGTGTATATATATATATATATATATATATATATAAATGGATAAAGATGGTTAGTGTGAGTCTAAGAAAAGATTCTGTGCCCACCCAGAAGTGAAAGTCCTCTCTAAGTTAGAAATTAAAGCTCAGCCTGAGGCTAGAGGGGCTACGTATAGAAACACCAGAGATAACATGAAAGTAGCCTCTTAGGTCCTCTGAGGCTAAGGATGTTCACTCAGAGTCAAGAACATATATTTTACCAGGGAGAAAGCCAACATATAAACCTTCCTTTAAGTATTACAATTGCATATGGAAAACTGATCTCATAAGAAGAAAAACATAATAAAATAATGAAATTTGAGTCCCGCTATGCAAGTTAAAGGATATACTCCAGTCTTTTACCCTAACTTACCAGAAAATATGACTGAATTGAAGTGGGAGATCTGACAAATATTTCAAGGACGTCCTCTGATTTTCTTTTCAAATCTTACACAATTGCCTACAATGTTGTTTACTTGCAAAACCATACCAAACCAACCAACCAACAGATCAAATAAAGAACAACTCGAAGAAAGAGAAAGAGGGAGGGAGAAGGCTAGAGAAAGAGAAAGATAGACAGAAGAAAGATAATACAGATAATATTGGTTTTCTTTATTATATCAAACTTTGGGTTTATGTTTTATTTTTTCCTTTGAAAATTATTTTATTTTAACCATTGTTCACCCTCCCCCAAGTCCTGCCTTCCAGAATTCATCCTCCCATTCTTCCTCCTTGCCTCCAAGAGGATGGCCTCCCAACACCACCAGGCATCTCCCTTCCCTAGGGCCTTAAGTCTCTCAAGGATTTGGCATATTTTCTCTCACTGAGGCCAGACCAGGCAGTTCTCTACTATATATGTGCTCGGGTCCTCGAACCAGGCCATGCATGATACCTGGTTGGTGGTTCAGTCTCTGAGATCTCCCTGGGGTCTGAGTTAGTTGGGTTTTCTGGTCTTCCTATGGGGTCTTTCTCCCCTTCAGCTTCTTCATTCCTTTCCCTAATTCAACCATAGGAGTCCTCAACATCAATCCAATGGTTGAATGTAAGCATCTGTGTTTGTCTCAAGCAGCTGCTGGTAGGGTCTCTCAGAGGACAGCCATTCCAGGCTCCCATCTGTAAGCACATCATAGCTTTAGTAATACTGTCAGGCCTTATTGCCCTCACCTGCCCCCATTCCCAGCCATAAGATGGAGCCCAAGTTAGGCTGGTCATTGAACCACCTTTCCTTCAGTCTCGTCTCCATTTTTGGTCCTGCAGTTCTATAGACAGAAGCAATTCTGGGTCATAAATTTTGAGTGTGGGTTGGTAACCAAGTCCCTCTACTTGAGGCCTTGGCTATCTATTGGAAGTGGGTTCTTCAAGTTCCCTTTCCCCAAGATTGGGCATTTTGGCTAAGGTCACCCCCATTAAGTCCTAATAGATTCTTAGCTCCCAGGTAATGTGGTTCATTTACGTAATGGAATACTGTTCAACTATTAAAAATGAGGACATCATGAATCATCCTGAGTGAAGTAACCCAGACCAAAAAGGACATACATGCATGGTATGTACTCCCTGATAAGTGGATATTAGCTAAAACTATAGAATACACAGACTGAGAGAAGTTTAACAAGCAGGAATGCCCAAGTGAGGATTCTTCAATATCACTTAGAAGGGAGAAGGAAATAATCACAGGATGCAGGCAGAGTGACGGTGGGACTTGGGTGGGAGATGGAAGGGGGAGGAGAACAGGGGAACAGGACCAGATATAATGGTGCAGAAGAAAAGTCTCAAGGACCAGGAGGATGAATGGAAATATGTAGCCTTGGGGACAGGCAGAAATGGGGGAACTGTAATGCTGTTGGATAGTAGTGATTTTAAATTGTAGATAGCCTTAAGAGGAACATAGAAAAGAACATTGCTTCTATTTGGGAAATAATCTACAGTGACAACATTAATTAATTAATTTGGTGTGTGTGTGTGTGTGTGTGTGTGTGTGTGTGTGTGTGTGTATATGTGTGTATGTATCTGTGTGTGTGTGTGTGTGTGTATGTATCTCTGTGTGTGTGTGTGTGTGTGTGTATGACATTTATGGTGGTGTCCATAGAGGCTAGTAGATGTGATTGCTTGCCTGAGAACAACACATACCATCATTTCTGGGTAAAGGTCAAATGACAACTTGTAGTTGTTCTCTCTTACCATGTGCCTCTGGGGTGGGATTCAGGTTTCAGGCCTGGAGGCAAATTCTCATTTCCAGTGAGCCATCTCCCAAGCTCCTAGTTTATAATTATTAAAGAAGATTAGTTATCAGTGACTTGATCAAAAACTACAAGCAGCATGAGCATGTGGAAAAATGGCAGCTTATAGTTCTTACACTAATTTTCAAATTATGAAGTAATCATGCTGTATTTTAATGAAATCTTGAATTATCCATGTCTTAATATTTAAAAAATAACATCATGCAATTCAAGTACATTTATTTTTCTTGTCCTTTTCTGATAATTCTGTCATTTCTTAGAGGACTGTATGTGGTTTACAATTTTGTATACTTACTATTTTCAGGTTTTCCTCCTTAAAATGAAAAAACTATTTGAATCATAAAGTTATACTTGTATATCTGGTTTTCTTTTGGCTCTTTACTTTGTGAATATCATATGTTATGGGTCAAAATTTATATTGTGCTTCTTTTTGTGGTTCCTACAATATGTGGATAGGACAAACTTGAACTCAGAGAGGAAAATAACTGTTATCTTGAGCAGAAGTTACCAAAACCATGCAGAAACTGTGCTTCATGTTTAATTTGTTGCTTCAACCCATTGCCCAATTTAGTCCAAAAGTCCTGAAAGAGAAATTTAGAGACAGGGACATTGACGTATCAAAGCAAAATAACCTGGAGCTCCCATCACCAAATAATCAGATGAGAGCCTGGTCTTTCTAATCTGATTCCTCAGAGGATTGAACAGTGTCCATCTTCATCATTGGGTTATTTCTTATTATGTATTCTAATGAGCCAGGTGTTAACCTCTCCACATACCTTCACAGACACACTCTGAAGTGCATTGTTTGCTATCTGGAAACTCTTAATTTTTCCAAGTTGACTTGATCACTGTATATCCATCCATGAAGTACAAGATATTCCTCTTCCTTTTCATCATTTGATGTTGTTACTATTTGATGCTAACAACTATAGTTTAGCTTGCACTTCCCCTTTGCTTGGTATGATGACTGACAATTTGTACGGATGTTTACTTAAATGAACAATGGCTGCTAGTTGTAAATACACAAGAATTCTTTTATGTTCAATATTGACCTGTTGTTTGTATTTATTTTATCTTTTAGTTTTACATTTTAAGCCTTGTCCTTGTATTCTTGCCTTTAAACATGTTTCTGTTTCATTTTATGGTTTATATCAGTATTATAGTAGTATTTTACGGCAAAGCAAATGCCTTTGCAGTCATTGTGCTTGTTAATGTATTCATATTTATGTATTATCTTGTTTACATATTATCAGATATATTTATATTTCTTTTTCTACATTTTTCTCCTTTCTGTCAATTATTTTTTCAATGTGTTTGAGTTGCATGTTACATTTTTTTGCCAGTGACTACAAATTTCTCAGGAATCAATTAAGAAATAATGAAGCAAATGAATGCCCCATTCATAAAATTAAATAATATTTACTATAAAGGACTATATATTTGTTTATAAAGTCCTTCTAAAATATTATATCATTAATCAAAGTGTCAATTAAAATAAGGATCACACTATTAGAGGTAAGGCATTCAGTATTGAGTTACGAAGTAAAAAGGAGATCATGGTTAACTTCATTGGTGCGGAAAGGAAATGTCAGGCATTTCCAGAGTATCAGGGGTAAAAGAACTCACCACCTCAAGGCACAGGAAGGGATAGCAACACCAGCACTATGGGATGATGACAGGGTGTCCTTCTTGGTGAGAGAACATCTCAGAGGGAGAAATATGTACCTTCCATCTGGCCTACAGGCTGCCTGAGTAAACATGAGTACCAAGCCTGGGGAACACGTGTTATCCTAGCTCTCAGGATGGTGAGCTGGCAGAGAGGCAGGCAGACATGAGCTCAAACATAATAAGAGGCAAAGGATAAAAGGGAAATTTAGCACAAGACATGAGACTGAACTGGTCTATAGAATCAGAGACAGACCTTAGGGGGATGTCCGGCTTATCCATACATCATCCCCCAAGACTGCTCAATACAGGTAGCAGCTGGGGCATGTCATGCACTTGGAGCCACTTGATAAGGCGTATTACCTGGGAGTGAAGAGAAAGTCCTATGGGGGGGGTGCTGAAATCTATGCCAAAAACTAAAAATGTTAAAAGGTAGAATAAACTAAAATATCCACACTCATATATGCGTATGTGTGTGCACGAACACACACACACACACACACACACACGCACACACACACACACACACACACACCCTACAATAGTAAATGCAGGACTAAATTTGAGGAAAGAAGTTCCTTGCTCTGGGATTGTTGCTGTGAATTGTAGTGCTAAGACACTATGTCAATGCCTACAAAAATTCCAGGGAGCAATGAGAAATCAGAGAAAGAGGATCCCAGCTCTCGCGTCATAAACTATAAAAGACATTCACGGGCAATGATAGCAAAGCTTAATAAACGTTATCATTAGAGCCAATATTAAGAACTTTTCAAGTCTATGGAACTTTATCATTTTATTCATCTCCTTGATATGCGTGCTGTCAGTACATACTTTAACATTTGGTGTTTCAATCACACAATGTAGTTATTTTTTTTTTACTATTAAAGCTTTAAATAAAAATGGACATTGAGTTTTCAGTTTCACATACTTCCTTTGCTTTCTTTTTCATTCTTGATTTAGTTAAAATGTATTTGATGTGTTTGTGTGAGTACCTGAAGAGTTGTGAGGAAAACTTTGGGGAGTTGTGTTTCTCGGCCTCTGTATATCTGTTCTAGGAATAGAACTCAGGTTGTTACTCAGGTAGAATTCTATAACCTTTACCCATGGTCTCATCTTGATGGCCCTGGTTTATTTTATGTAAGAATAATGTCTTAAGAAAGTGTCTTCATCACTTTTATTTTATGCTGTGATAAGATACTCTGACAAAAGCAATTGAAAAGAAAAAAATAACTTCCTTTGGGCTCTAGATCTACACAGAGTCTATGATGGCAGGAAATTAAAAAGTTAGGAGCTGGCCGCTCTATACCCAATGTCAAGAAGGAGAGCACTAAGACTCTAGCAAGTTGAAGTTAACAATCACCATCAAGGCAAGCAGACAAAATATGGTTTTGGTGGCAGGTTGTTCGTATTCCATTATTTTTTATTTCAGAAGTTCCCATGTGCTAGTTTCTCCTCTCTTGAACTATATGTGTGGGTATGTATGCATATGTATATTATGTTTATATATAATTATCATATATATTATATATGATTATATAATAATAGGTAAATAAAGATATAAATAGCATCTATATATTTATTTTAAAGTTCTGGAGAAGCAATAGTGAACCTTCTTTGTTAGAGAACTTTTCAGGTTTTAGTTGTTGAATGTCGTATTTGTAAAAAGAGAATAAACACCCCAGAGCTCTCAGGGACTAAATCACCAAACAAAGAGGAGGGTCCCCTGTCTCCAGCTGCATATGTAGCAGAGGACAGCCTTGTCAGGCGTCAATGGGAGGAGAGGCCATTGGTCCTGTTAAGGCTCAATGACCTAGAGTAGGGGAATGCCAGGGCGCAGAGGCAGAATTGGGTGGGTGAGTGGGGGACACCCTCAGAGAAGCAGGGGGATAGGTGATGGGATAGAGTGTTTTCAGAGGTGAAACCAAGAAGGGGGATAGCATTTGAAATGTATATAAAGAAATGTCTAATAAAAAAAGAATATAAATACGTTTTAGACCACATCTGTACTGACTTGACCATATTACCATGTATCATGCCCTTTTTCATTTTAAAACTGTTTTATGTTTAGCTTTTCATATAATGTACTGTTATCCTATTTTTCCCTTATCCCATCTCTTCCCAGGTCCTCCCTACTTCCTTACCCACCTGGCTTCTTTGGGTGTGTCCTTTCTCTGTCTCTTCTTGCCACTCTGTCTCTATTTTTTCTTCTCTCAAAACAACTTCAAAAAACACTAATAAGAAAAAAACACTAATAAGAAAAAACACTAATAAGAAAAAAACCTAATAAGACAAAATCAAAGCAGAAAGTACACACACACACAAACACACACACACACACACACACACACACACACAAATATACACAGGCACAGCAAAACCATGGAGTGTATTTTGTGTTGACAATAATCCTGGCCTGGGCTCTGTCTTGGAGTGTGCTGATAAACCCAGTTTCCTCCAGTGGAGGAAACTGATTTTCCTTTTTCTAGCAGGTATCAGTTGCAAATGGTTTCTTGGAGAGAGATGAGACCCTGTGTCCAACACCCCTTTCAGTGCTAGGCTGTCAAAATAGACGTCCAACAAACACTAACCAGAAGAGGTGGGGAAGGATATTGCACCTTCATTCAGATAAAAAAAAAAGAGTACAAGGTCCCCAATGGAGGAGCTAGAGAAAGGACCCAAAGAGCTGAAGGAGCTTGCAGCCCCATAGGAGGAGCAACAATATGAACCAACCAGAGCTCCCAGGGACGAAGCCACCAATCAAAGAGCACACATGAAGGGACCCAAGGCTCCAGCCACATGTGTAGCAGAGGATCGCCTTGTTGGGCATGAAAGGAAGGAGAGGCTCTTGGTCCTGAGAAGGCTCGATGCCCCAGTGTAAGGGAAAGTCAGGTCAGGGGATCAGGAGTGGGTGGGTTGGTGAGCAGGGAAAGGGAGGGATGGGATAGGGTATTCTCAGGGGCTGGGGGACCAGGAAAGGGGATAACATTTGAAATGTAAATAAAGAAAATATCTAATAAAAAATAAAAAGAAAGTTCTAATTCTAACAGAAAAAAAAGCCACAATGAAGACATTACAATCCTAAACATCTATACATCAAACACAAAAGCACCCAGCTTTATAAATGATCCATTTTAGATTTTTGCTACTCTAAAGTTTTAGAGTCTAAATCATAGCAAGCAAATGATCCACGGCATCTCAACCTGTCAAAGTTTACCATATTTATATTTAAAAACTTATAAAAATTAATTTATTTATGTGTTCTAGGTTATGTTAATCCATTTTTGCCTATATGTACTATCACCATGTGCATGCCTGATGTCACCAAAGATCAGACAATTTGCTTTGATTTCCTAAAACTTAATTTATGAATGATTGTGATTTGCCATATAGGTGCTGGGAACTGAACCTGGGCCCTCCTTTATAAACAATGAATGCTTTTAACTACGAAACCATGTCTCCAACTCCTGCATTTAAAAAGCATGATGGACTTCTATATGTAAAGACAATTTATATACTATTCCAAATGAAATAAAAATATAAATATTGCTGACTTATATTTTATGTAGCAAGAGTACATTTTATTTATTAGAAATTAAGAAAATTCAAATATGTTTTATTTAATAACCACCTTAGGTAATTGCATAACAACACAGGGATTGAAAATGCCTTTCCAGATTGCTTAAAGATAATTGCAACTCAATTTATTTCTCCTTAATCGGGAACAGGTTTTAAAGAAATTACCAAATACACTGGCTTAGTTTGTTTTTATTTATTGAAATTTAGTGAATAAATACGTGAATAACATTTCAGAGTATGTTTGTTCCAGAATTATAGTGATTCTAATTTTCAAGGTGTATGAACAACTAAACCCATAGTTTTTGCTTTCTTGTATACCATGTATTGCTTAAATTTCCATAAAGAATAATAATTTAGTAACACAAATACACTACATCCTAATGTAATTGGAGATCCAGTTATTTAAGAAAATGATGGTCATTTGCCAAAATTAATTCTGGCAAGCAAGATTGGAATGATATATTGAATTCCAAGCCATAGAAACAGCACCTCAAAATAAGAAACTGATGATTCAAGGTTGGCAGTGTCTCCTTTGCTTAATTTAAGAACAGGCTTAAAAGCTGGCTATAATAATGTTGGTGAACTAAGAATTTCTTCTTCCAAAATGTTCCCAGAGCGTCAAGATGGAATAGGAATATCAAAATGATTATGGAGAATTACAGTCATGGGAGTTTATTTGAGAAGTTTTCTCGGAGTCCACTAAGAAAGTGAGCTCCATATAATAATAAGAGCAATTATAAAAGTGCTTACATAATTCCTTTCTGAAAAATATTTGCTTCACTCTTTCTTTACTTTTTAAACTGTGGTTACTTTTGTATATGTATTAATCTGCATTAAGAACGTGGATTAATTGAATTCTTCCAAAGTTGTGAGAAGTTCAAACAAATTAATTGATTTCTTTCTCTACCACTTCACTTTTCCCTTTACAACTTTGACAGTCATGATTATCGATTCATAACTTGAAATTACATATCTCTTTTAAAAAAAGACAGTAGTGTTCTTCCTATGAGGTTGCAAACCCCTTCAGCTCCTTTAGTCCTTTCTCTAACTCTTCCATTGGGGACCCACGCTCAGTCCAATAGTTGGCTGTGAGCATCTTCCTCTGTATTTGTAAGGCTCTGTCAGGGCCTCTCAGGAGACAGCCATATCAGGGTCCTTTCAGCAAGCATTTCTTGGCATTCACAATACTGTTTGGTGACTGTATATGGGTTGAATCACCAGGTGGTACAGAATCTGGATGGCCTCTTCTTCTCTACACTGCTCGTTCCTTCTGCTCTACACTCTATATCTACAGATTTGCTCCTGTGAGTATTTTGTTCCCCTTCTCAGAAGAACCGAATCACCCACACATTGGTCTTCCTGCCTCTTGAGATTCATGTGGTCTGTGAATTGTGTTTTGGGTGTCAGAGCTTTTGGATTAATATCTACATATCAGTGAGTGCATACCATGTGTGTTCTTTTGTAATTGGGTTTCCTCACTCAGGATGATATTTTCTAGTTCCATCTATTTGCCTAAAAATGTCATGAATTCCTAGTTCTTAATAGCTGAATAGTACTCCATTGTATAAATATACCACATTTTCTGTATCCATTCCTCTGTTGAAGGATGACTGGGTTCTTTTCAGCTCCTGGCTATTGTAAATAAGGCTGCTATGAACATAGTGGAACATGTGTCCTTATTACATGTTGTAGCATCTTCTAGGTAGCACTTCTACCCAGAAGTGGTATGGCTAGATCCTCAGATTCTAGCTGCATATGTAGTAGAGCATTGCCTTGTCGGGCATCAAGGGGAGGAGAGGTCCTTGGTCCAATTAAGGCTCAATTGATACTCTGTTGTAGGGGAATCAAGGGCAGGGAGGTGGGAGTGGGGTGGATGGAGGAACACCCTCATAGAAGTAGGGGTAAGGAGGATGAGATAGGGGATCTCCAGGAAGGGGGGATACTGGGAAAAGGGATAACATTTGAAATGTAAATAAAGAATATATCCAATAAAAAGGGGGGGGGTTGACAGTAGAATTCTTCTGCACGATTCTAGGGCTTCATAGTATGGGGTATTTACAAATTAAATAGTAATGTTTCCTATGTACTCTTCATGAAGGAGCTATTATAGGTTCAAATTAGTACAATCAGCTGTCTATTATACCTGTTTGATTTCACAAGTTAGAAATTCAAGGAAAAGGTAGAGTTGGCTGAATAGTTGAAAAATATGTGGAGAACTAAATTGTCTATGAAGAGGCACATTGGAGAAAATTGCAGAGGTGTGGAATCTCTTTCTCTCTCTCTCTGCCTCTCTCTCTGTTTCTTTCTTTCTTTCTCTCTGTCTCTCTTACGGTCATGTGCACTTTGTGTGTGTGTGTGTGTGTGTGTGTGTGTATGTGTGCATGCATGTGTGCATGCATGTGTTCATGAGCATGTGTGTGCATGTGTCTGTGTGTGATATATTTTTATCATTTAGTTGAAATCACCAAGGGCAACAGTATACACAAAAGTTGAAAAGTAGTCTGTGGTGATTTTTTTTTTTTGAAACATGATGTAACCTAAGGAAATATCCTTTTGTTGTAGAATGTGAATGACGAGCCTCCAGTCTGCACACCACCACATGTAGAGACTCAGATTTATGCCACCTTTAGGGGGCCTATCATTCCCCTCAGGTGTTCAGACAAGGATTCTCCACAGGATCACTTAAGCTATTTAATCACAGGAGGTAGGTAAAGTATGAGACTTGAACTTGGTCACTTCTGGGCTATTCTATAAGATTCTCATGTCAGATATTTTATAACCGTTGGGAACATATCATAAAATATATCTTATTTAGAAACTTAAGAAAGGAACTGGAAATAACCATTTGCAATATGGTTTCCATTATTTTATTACCTCATTATCCTTAGGA
Source organism: Apodemus sylvaticus (assembly GCF_947179515.1). NCBI lineage: Eukaryota > Metazoa > Chordata > Mammalia > Rodentia > Muridae > Apodemus > Apodemus sylvaticus. Next base: position 12,958,452 of record NC_067473.1, on the reverse strand, counting down.
AACACAAACAACCAGTTCACACTTTGGAGAGAAGGTGCTGAGTCTCCATTTCTGGCCACCAGGCAAGATTTCCAGTATGATCTATTAGAAGGAGCACAAGATGTAATGACCTTCCAGTTACTTATTGAAGTCACTGATGAATTGGGTGGGAATGCAGCTAGTCAGCTGACAGCCACTACTATGGTCATAATTCATGTGCTTCCCTGGACTACAATACAGCCAACTACTTCTACAAAACCAGCTACAACTACTGTAAGTAAAAATGGTGACCTGGGATTTTGAAGTAGTTTGAATTAGTCTCATAGGAAGTTCTTGGGAACTCTCATAGGACTTTCCTTATTGTTTGTGGGTGGGAAAATTAAAGGAAATGATTTCTTTTAATAGAGTAAAATTCTCATCTTCACAATAAGGAAAAACTATTGGAGCTGCTAGCTGTCAGTGTTGAAGCAAGACAAATACATCACACATCAATTTTGTGGGCTTTGCTTTTTAGAAACCTTATTAGTTCTGTTGATTCCCATCACAGTGTTTTCTTTTCTGTTAAAATTATATCCAAGAATAATTTAGTATGGTAAAAGCATTTTATGCTTAAAAGATACCTAGCAGCTTTCTCTTATTAGAAACATTTTGACTCGTGGGGAAGTAAGAGACATGTGTTGACTTGGTTGAAGCAACAATTCCAAAAACGGAGTGACTGATACAACAGACACTTGTTGTAGACACAGGTTGGAGTTGGCATGTACAGGTTGATGGTAAAGGTGAGTACAATGAATACTCTCATTTCCAGGTCTAAGATTTACATGTAGGCAAGCCTTTGTGACACTGTGAGTTGTAGGCCCAACTGAGCTACATAGGAAGTTTGAGGTCAGCCAGGGATTCACAGTGAGGCTGTGTTATATGGCAGAACAAAATAAAAAAGATTTTCTTCTTAACACCATCTCCTCACATAGTAGAAAGAAGCCAAAAGAGCTTTTCCAGCTCTTTAGTGAGGCCACTGAGACTCTGCATCTAAGACCAAATCACACCACAAAGAAGACCCCTGCCTCCAACCACTCTTAAATTGTTTAGGATGGAAATGTATGCATTTTGAAGAAACACAAGCAACACATTTGGTCTTTAACACATAACTTAATAAATTTACTATAGTTTACTAATACTGCACAGCGTCAAATTATGGTACACTTGTTTCAATATTTGAGATTGAAAATAATGTAAGTCTTTATGGGAATTCTTAATTTTCCATTGTAGAGTAAAAGAAATTGTAGTTTCTAAAAAAGATATTAATATTTTTATACAAAAAGAGGAAAACTTTTCAAGGGATAAGCATCAGTTATCCCAGAAGAATATAATGAATCCCAAGAAAGTGATGTAATAAGCTATTTTCCCTTTTGGGACAAAGACGTTTGATCATGTATCGTACAGATGAAGAAGATACATATCTATTGTTAGTAGATATGTAAACTATAGGAACAGGGGATGTCTGGAAGCTGAATGATTGTGTGTTAGGAAAGGCCTGAAATTATAACCATTTTACAACAGAGAAGATAAAACCAGTGTTTGGTAGAGCTTTCTGATACTCAAATAAATAGCAAATGTTGTGGTAGAATTGATTGTGCATGACTTTGGACAAGCTAGATTTAATCAGCCAAGTACCTGTGCATAGCTATGACCTCATTAACATATCTTTGATGTTTCCCCATCTAAAAATGCTAATCAAAGGGACACACTAGAAATGAAATAAGTCCTTTTTTAAATAAGTTATGAAAAAATTCTATTTATTGACTTTATACCTAAGTTTGGTTTTAGCAACAGAAAAACATAATAATACAAATTTTAATATTCTAAATCTAAAGAAAATGAAATGAATTATAATGATACAATATGACCACTCTCACAAATGCTTAATGGAGCTATGCATCTTACTAAAAGATTCATATTTAATGGCTTGAACTCTTTTTCCAACACAGCCTTCAGAAATAAGACAGTTTTGCTCATTGATTGAAGCTTTGTCTTCTCTGTCAGGGATTCCAGTCATACATTTTGTTCAATTAATCTTCATCAGTTATGATTTTAAATAGAAAAATTCTTCTGGGGAGCAGCAATTAATTTTCATCTACTCTACTCACCCTGGTATATATACTCATCAAACTTTTACGTCCTGTGAACATTTATTGAGTCATTTTATAAGCCAGGAAACACTGTGAAAGGCCTATTGGTAATGTGGTGAGACATGAGAGTAGTATTTCAAAGAGTTAGACTATATCTCCTGGTTCTGAATCATTCTACTCTGCTTGTTTTCTGCTCCTCTGGTGGAGACTATTTTAGCCTACATTGTTATTAGGGAATAAATGCATCCCTCACAACTTATGTTTACACCCAAATTTCTATCAACCAAAAGGTTAATTAAAAAGGCAAAGTTGAGAAAAACAGAAGCCATTTTACTAAAATGTAATAGGCAAAATAAACAAGTTCTGTAGCAAAGCATGCAGGGATTGTTTTTTATTTGTAGTAGAGACTAATACACTTCGCTTGGTCACCAGCATTGGACTTTCTAAAAGAATCAGGGCAATTAAAACTATCTAGAAATGATTACCAACTTGTGACTTATGAAGTTATGTCCATGAAGCAAATAATTTTCCCTTAAAAAGCTATATTAGTGTTAATGTTTGTGTCTGAACTTGTATCATACTGAGATCTACACGAAGAGATACGTGTACTTCTCATTATGAAAAAATGCAACCAAACCAGAAATAACCTTACAAATCTGTAATTCAACTTGTTTATAGAGGAAGAAAAAATGCTACTCAAACAGTTCTAATTTTAATGTACTTGCTTGAGTGTTAGTATACATATATAGAATATGTCTAAAGAGTTTTTAAAATTGAATTGACCAGCTACTATTTAATTTAAGGATATTATATAATTATCAGACAATTATTAGATAATTTACCTGTATCTTTAATTGCCTAGTAAGGTTGTGAAGAAACTTTGGGATAGCTGTTAGCATACAGCATTAATTAAGTTAAAGAAAAACAGATAATAAAAATTTTGACTAGAAATGGCTTTGATAAGAGAAAATTGATTTCAGAATTGTAGCAGACTCATATAATAACATGGTGAATGGTCAATGTGCCAAGTTAAGGAATATAGACTTTATTTTCCATAATGAAGGCTTTACAGTCAGGTGATTTGATATTTGTGCTAGACACAATGTTTCCACGTTTGATAGTGGTTTTTAGGGCACAGTGAATATTGGTAGACTGTGGAAGAAACACCCACAATTGCTGTTAGTCTTTTATAGAAATGATAGGGATAAAGGAGACCTGAAAATAAGACCTTTGCTATGATAGATAGATGATAGATAGAGAGATAGATAGATAGATAGATAGATAGATAGATAGATAGATAGGTAGATAGATAGATATACATATATATGTATAGATATATAAAAATTTTCATGAATTTTACTCAAAACAGGTCAAATATATGAACATAATACATCACTGGAGAGAAAAAATTTAAGAGTTAGCCATATTATTATAAAGTATCTTTTATTATTATTGTAAGACAATTTTTCATCTAAGAATGTTAAACTAGATATGAAATTTAAAAACATTTTAAGTGGTCAAACTACCCTGCCAGAATTTTGACTGCTTTTAAAATATAATTACACATCCATTATAAAAATAGAACATTCTTAAAAACCATATTGCTAACCATGTCTGTCTGTGAGTTTTAGAGAAATGAAGTTATAATGATAAAAGCTTAAAGAAATTAAATTTTATTCAATTATATTATAAGTAGTATAGAATACATCTTCATCCTAAAATTCATTTTAAATGCAGAGAGAGATCAACAAAAGTTTCTTTTAGTTTTTCAGAATATACACAGGGCATCTCAGAAATTATAATCTCTAGGAGACAATCTGCAGACTTCTGCATATTTTATGGTGCCAAGTATGCACAAGTACATTCAAAGGACAAATGCCATATGTTATAAGAAGGACATATGACACTTTCTAATTGGGAATTGTCGGGGCTTGGGAACTGTTGAAGAATCTGATGAAGTCTATATTCCTTCTATGTAGAACAATACATGCACATATAAAATTTTATATTCCATCTTAGAGACTTGTTTAAAAAACCCACCATGGAACCCAGATTACAAAACCCTGACTAAAAACAGCAGTATATAACTGCCTCTGAATTTGTACAAAAATGTTTCCATGAACAAATATGTTCCCCTTGGTACAATGGAAACAAAGAAGACAGGCTACAGAGCCATTGAGAACACCATAAAACAATCCTTAAATATGGTGACACTTGGCAAGATAGATGTTAGAATGAGTAATACAATTCCTGAAGGAACGGAAGCAAGATGAACTCATTTTCAAAACAGAGCAACTTAGTTAAAAGGCGAATAACAAGAGACCCCAACCATGGACTGCTGAGAACAAACAGAAGAAATGTAAAGTGCCTCTGATCACCCCTTGCCTCTTCATCCAGAGCTTCTTTCTCAGGTAGAGAAGAGGAGAGACACTAAGTCATCTTTCATGAACTGAATTAATGTATGTTGTCTAAAGAGACAGTGAGGTAACTGGCTAGACACTGCTTCCTGCAAATGCAATTCCCCAGAGGAATCATGAATCAAAATTCCAGAGACTGTGCAGCAAATTGAGCTCATAATAAAAATTCCAGGACTAATATCTATTTTGACAGAAGGGAAGATGGTAGAAACTTTAAATCATCTTAACTTGTAACTATGGTTTTAATTCCTATTTCACCATAAAGCAAAGAAGGGAGAAAGCCTTAAATAACTCTGTCCAACCTTTTCATCAGTTCTTCGGGGTAGCACATCCGTATTTCTTGATGCATATCAGTACAATGGAAAGGCTGTTATCCTATCAGTGAAGAACTGAAACAAGACATTAGTGTGCAGAGTGGCAAAATCTGTACTTTATTTCTTTTAGTGAATCTGAACTTTAAAATCGAATTAAAAGCTATCCTGGTAGGTTCTAGCTTTCTGTGCTTTGTTCTCTTGATGTACTCACTGGTAAACTACCTTTCCAAAGCTAGTTTTCTCACACCAAAAGAGCAATCCTTATTACTATGTACCTCATAAAATAATTTGCAATTAATTCACTTTAGTAATCAAAGCCCAGTATAAATTTTTAGAAATGTCTTTCTTCTGATAAAGTCTCAGGTAGGTTGAAGTTGATCACAATAGAGATGCTTTCATCACAGAAGTGGTCCAATGGAACATCCCAGGATTTTGCTTTCTTTTGTCCTTTTTGAGTTGTCTATTATCCTGCTCTTAGACCCGCCATCTTATTCTTAAGGGAACTTAATGCATAGAAAATATTTCAAAGTAAGTGAGATTCATGCTTATATATAATTAACAAAATACTATTAAACCACCAAAATGAATGATGGACGTTTATTTTCTTATTCTTTTGCTTCTTTTAAATAGTAATACACCAGTAAGGCCATTTTTGAAGGACAATGTACTTATAAAAGTGACAGATGAGTTTAGTAATTTTCCTGTTATGGTTTCGGTTTGGTCTAGTTTGATTTTTAATACCGGTTCTTCTAACTCATGTGATGCTGACCTCCATATGTAGCTAAAGCTTGTGTGACACTGAGAATCTTCCTGCCTCTACTTTATAAAATCATTAGAGACATTGTGCCACTGTATGTGGCTTCATTTTGAAGCAGGGTCTTACTAGATGGCACAGGATAGACTCAAATTGATGATGTCCATTCTTCAGAAGATGAAGTACAGGGATTATGAATGTATGAGCAAACATAAATCTACTCTTTACTTTTATAAAGCAGAAGCAGAGATGAGAGAAATATATGGATTGCAGTGAGCTGTGCCTTAAATGCACTCTGAATTGACTTAGAAAGTAGAGTTCGCTCCATAGCATTCACTCCATAACTGCCTATCTCTATGACTTGAACTAAACTTCCCTTGTTATTTCTATTTTTCTAATAGAAAGGCTTAACAGTGAATATAAGAACTAGAGTATTAAATGATCATAACATTAATTAATTGCTTAGAGAATGCTTACAACCTCATGTAAAGTACTCCTATTCTTCATTAAAATTCCTACTATTATAATGTATCATTCTTAAAGGATAAAGGAAAATATATTAAATTCTAATTCATGTTTGTGGCATGGAAAATTAAACCTAGGGGCTTCATGTGTGCCAGGCCATCCCCTGTCAATAAGCAAAACCCTTACATTTATTTTACAAGCATTTTGCCTAGTCTTCTGAGCTGGGATTATAATCCTACACAAAGATACATTTGAAAGTATAATTTCTTAGTAAAGTAAAAAAGAATGCAATTAATCTATTATATCAAGTTATTTATAAAACAAAATAATTAAGTGCTGAAACAGTGAATTGATAACAATAAATATAGAGACTTCATTGTGAGGTAGAAATTAAGCAGAAGAGAATTATGTCTGTTTTACACCAACTTCACATAAAGGTCATGATGGTAATATGTCTTTGCATGAAATAATAACTATTCCCTTGAGCATATATGGGAATTGGACATACTGTGTGGCTGGAACCTTCCAGGGTTCAAGGTCTATTGTGAGACCTGGTATTGTTCTTAGGCTGTAGACATGGGGACTGTGACTTAGTCACCTTTCTCAATATGACCGGGAAACAAAGACTGGTGCTGAGTCGGGGAAGTTGCATGTTAGACAAGTGTTTGAGCATTTGTCTATATGTGTATTTTGCCACAATAACAGCTCCTTAAAAATTAAGCTGCATGCTTGACTAGCTCCTTTTTAGTCAGCCTTTCCTGGGTTTCAGTACTCATTCAACTCTAACAAGAAATAAGTACAGAGTAACTGAAGAGATGCATAAGAGATACTGTTTCGGAAAGGCATTGGAAACACTGAAGAAAAACAACCGTGTGTGTGTGTGTGTGTGTGTGTGTGTGTGTGTGTGTGTCGCGCACGCGCTGCGCTGCGTGTGCCCTGCGTGTGCCAGTTGTTTCATACGTGAACTACATCCTAGATGAAGTATATATAATTTTCCTATTTTATCATTGTGCTTGATTACTCTTGTGCCTTAAAGTAGCAACTAAGCCTTAATGGAAATCTCAATGAAAGTGGGGTTTGGATACACAGGAAGGGTTGTAGGGGAGAAAAGGAAAGGAGACAATCAAATAATTATATCAAATCTCAAAAAAAAATAAAAAGAATAGTAAAAATTAAAAAAAAATGTTTATAGAAGAACATAAAGGAAACAAGACAGACACTTCTGCATGTGTGGATGCACAGCAGCGATCCTAGATCCTGAGGCAATGAGGAACTCGGGACAACCCCACCATGCAGGAAGATTCATGTGATTACTTTCACTGAAGTCACAATGATTAATATTAAGCCTTAATGGAAATTACGGCTTACAAAATACGTGGGGCAAAATCCAGTGTTTCTCTGTGCTGATGCTATGAGCAGTTATGGTGGTTTGAATAAGAATGACCTAGGTATTGGAATGATTATTTATCTAAAAGTAATGAAATTCTATTTACAAGGATTAGGAGGTATGGTTCTGTTGGGGGAAATGTGCATCTGGAGGTGGGCTTTGAGGTTTCACAGCCTTGCCAGGCCCACCTCTCTCTCTCTCTCTCTCTCTCTCTTCTCTCTCTCTCTATCTCCTCTCTCTCTCTCTCTCTCTTTCTCTCTCTCTCTCTCTCTCTCTCTCTCTCTCTCTCTCTCTCTCTCTCTCTCTCTCTCTCTCTCTCTCTCTCTCTCTCTCCCTGTAAATCAGGATATAGCTCTCATCTACTTCTCCTTGGATACCTGCCTTGTCCTCCCTGTGAGCCTCACCATGATGGTAAGGTCCTTAGCCTCTGAAATTGTCAGCAAACTTCAGTTAAATGTTTTCATTTATAAGATTTGCCTTGGCCATGTCTCTGCACAACGATAAACTAACACAGTAACCAAAATAAGGAAAACTGGTGATCAGGAATACATAAGAAATTAATTCATTTTTTACATCATTTTAGTTTTTATTTTCCCCTTTTAAGCAGTATCTTCTAGATATGGCCTTTTCATTTTAGAAAATGGAGATAGGTGATTAACTTTGTATATATATATATATATATATATATATATATATATATATATATATATATATATATATATTTGTTTGTGAATGATTATGTTGACTGCATGTTTGTATGTGCCCCACACACATTTCTGGTACCTACGGAATTCAGAAAAGGACGTTGGATACGACAGAACTGGACTTCAGATGGTTGTGAGATATGTAAATGGTGGGGGTAAGAGAACAGTGCTCTAAATGACTATAACTCTGGATGTGGGATGGGGTGTTCCAAGTTCATCATTGCCTCAGGATCTAGGATCGCTGCTGTGCATTGACACATGCAGAAGTGTCTGTATTTATATTTTAAAGTTCTCTGTTTCTTTTGTGCCAGTTTTTTTAAATTAGTGTAATAAATAATTTATTTAGCAAATAATTGAATTAGTACATAGATAAGGAGCTTAAAGACCATTATCATCATTAAAAAATTAAATATACCTGGCCATTCTTTTTTAATTACAAGAATTCTTCCAAACATCTTTTACTTTAAACTTAAACATGTTCTTTATAGCCATTTGTTCATAATATTATCAGGGCCCTGGCTGAAGGAAAATAAAATTTGAAATGAAAGAATTTGTAGTGATGTAAAATCATGTAGAGCCTGCTAAAACAGTTTTCATACTGATAGTAAACAATCTTGCATCCAAATGCAGGAGCCGAGTATAGTCCTTAGTAATGTGGCAGGTCCTGACTTGACTTTAAGTTCTTCCTCTCCATCACTAGACAAACCTTTGCTGAGTCACCTACTATACTGAGCCTCAGTTTTGGTCTGTCAATAAGGATTACTAATAGAGGTTGTATCAACACTTCCTGGTGCACTGGCCAGAACATTAGCTGTAATTAATACATAGCTTGCTTCATCAATGTTTTTTAATTGACTGAAATCATACAGAAATAGATTGTTTCTTATTTCCAAGAATCCAGCACAAATCACTAAGTTCTCAATTACAATTTCCACTAAGGAAAAATGCTCCTGTGTTTTCTTTATAATATTTAAGTATTCTGATATTAATTCTATAATTTTGACTATCTACAGTAATCAGCTTTACTATTAAAAGTTATATGACATTTTCATTCTGCATTTAATAAAGTATTTGAGAATAAAAATTAAGTGTAAAACTTGTTGACACGCCTTTTGAAAAAAGTCTCCTTTAGTGAGAGGTAAATGGAAGGGCATAACAAGCAGCAGAAATAGATTATTTTTATATAGTTGGAGCCCTACTATGTTATAGCCTTGGGCATCTGCTGTGACTCTGATCCCAAACACTGATAAAAGATTCCACGGCAGAGAAGATTATTCTTATTGTCTTTCCTGTAAAGTATAATGAGTTAGGTAATTAAGGTTAAGAATCAAAGTAAATTAAGTGTATGCAGCAGAAAGAGGTTTAGTGCGCAACTGAATGACAGATGGGACATTCCACTGTTTTCATATGCTTTACCTAATAGTGAGATAAATGTCTGATGGCATCCAGACTCCACCACGCAGAGCTGTGTGTTTCCTCACTCTTGGTATCCATATCTGTCACTGTAGAGAATGCCAGGCCTGTGTCTGAGTCCACGGGTGCCTTTGGATTGTTTACTTAGTCAAACATGGCAGTGTTTGGAACATGCATCACCCAACATTTCCAAGCAAATATAAAATGCACAAACTTTGTACAACAATGAAGACATGATTTAAAATAAATTCTATAAAGTGCAGGATTTAATAACTGAAGTCAATTTTCCTGAGAACATTGTGCAACTAATGTGTGAGTAAGATTTCTTACCTAGTAGTGAAAGTTATGTACCTAATTTGAATTTTCACATTAAAAACGTGATTTGATTTAATCAAAGATTTGACTGTCACTGAAAAGTTCAAATTCTTTTCTAGAGGTTAAATTATTTTCTCAAGGTCACAGATTTGCAAAATGACATAACTGGGAAGATTATGTAAGAAACAGCAAGGCATGGAGCTAGAGGGATCATGTGACCAGTGTAGTAAATAAGGTATAAAATAGAAGGAAGGGGCCATCGCATACAGTCTGAGAAGTTCCAGTAAGAACAGAGGTTGGTTTCCAGTAAATTAAGTTACACATCATTTTGACAAGTGCTGTGAAGGATAAACAAATGTAGGGCAGATGTCATATCAAATTCTGGCTTGAAGGATCTGAGAAAGTCCCAGAAGAGATAGTGGAATTTTAGGTAGGTTTTGATGGACAGAAGGAGAAGCAGAGACATTAAGCAACAGCCACAGTTGACGAAATATAGATTCGTGAGCACATGGTTTATTCATAAAAGGAGAAAATGATCAAGTGTGTCCTGAGACAGAAAGTGAGGTTGCCCTGAGGCAGGGACTTAAGAAATTAGGTAGATTGACAAAGCTTGGAGAACAGGGGGAAAAAAAGACCACAGGCAAGGAAACTAGACAGGCAAGTGCTACAACAAAAGGTCAGGCAAGCTCTGACCTCTGTTGAGACTATTGTGCACTGTGGTCAACACCAGACTTGCAAATAATTAAAACATAAAGCGAGGATTAACAAACTCTGTGAGCAATGAGAGTATATAATCCCACACCCAACACCTTTCTTTCAAGTTCTTTTGAATCACCAGTGGAAAGCACATAGTGTGAAGAGTCCAGGCTCCACAACATGCACATTTAAATATTTACTCATTGTACAGGGATTACTAGATGTATTAGAATAGCTCCATGTGCTGTACAAAAGTTTTTATTAGGATTAAACGAAACAAGAGACACAAAGATCTTGTAATAAACATGCTATGTAAATAGAAGCTATTTATATTGTATTACTACCTGCAGATAGATTTTGTTCTTTTTACATCACTTCTCAACGTACTATCTTGACTTGTCTTAAGAAGACTGACATATTTCACAATTATGTATGTTTTTTTTAAAAATAAAAAGCATTATATAAATTTTAGGTGAGCACAGTTGAGAAAACAAAGGGGGAAAAAGCCTTAAAAAATCTTTGCTTATTTTCAGGTAGGAGAGGAAAAAGTAGTAGGTGAGCCTCAAGTACTGTCAGTTTCCTGCACCTGTGTAACTGTATGCAGAGCTGCGATGGCTATTTGTGAGATTGTGCCTTGTTGTCTTGCTACTCACTGGACTTTTTAGACTTAAATTTGTCACAACACTCTCAGAGTTTGTAGCAAAAGGTTCTGAAAGGGATGTGCTCTTGGAAGGCATACAGGTATGACTGTGAACTCCACTTCTGCCATTTTGGACTTGACAAGGAGGCTCCACTCCTTTCTGCATCTCCATTACAGATTCTTCTCCATGGTGATCTCCTCTCTTCTGAGAGTTCAATTGGGCACCATTGCTACCAAGTTCCTTTCATCACTCATGGTCCATAGTCATTAGTAATAAGTGCCTTGGATTCAAGATATCGTATGACCTTCGTATGTTGATTCCCAGAGCACAATGAATATTTAATGAATACTCTTTAGAAGGAATAAAAAGAGAGATGGAAGTAGGGAGAAAGATTAAACAAGTGCAGGTTAGAATCTGTCTGCAAATGTACTTGAACTATCATCATCATCATCATCATCATTATTAATTATTATTATTATTATTATTATTTTTATTTTTATCTCTGAGAGGGACTCTTACTATGATGACCAGTCTGCCCTCTAACTTCTTAGCTATAGTAATCCTCCAGCCTCAGCCTCTAGAGTAGCTGGAACTCCAAGGGTGTGCCATCCCACCCAGCTATTTCTTAATGATCTGAAAATAAAGCTATGTGTCTAAGTACCACATTGTCAACCGTTTGATCTGTTTATTATTTGGAAACCCATCCCAACAGTATTTATTTATGAAAAGTAGATCACAGTATTTAAAGGGGCATTACTTAAGCTTAATCTGATTTCCCCATCTGTCTCTGTTCAGACATGCCCACACTCGTTTTCATATTTTGCTAGTCGTACAATGCTTAATCTTAACAACTACCCAAATTCAATACAGCTAAGACTCCTTTCACTGAATGGCACAAACAATGGGATTTCATCCACCACCCCTGAGGATGGATCCTTTATGTCTTTTGCTCCCATTTTCAGTGCTTCCTACTCGCAAGTTATCCAGCTTATACTACCTTAAATGTCTCAGTGTGTTCACAATTTTACCCTATCTGACACTGCCATCTGCTGGACTCCACTGGTCCTTAGGCAAGGACATTAGTCATGATTTGAAAACCTTGTGTTACTTAATCATTTTTTAATGGCCAGTCAAGATAGTAATGGAAATTTATGTGTGTGGGTGGGCGTGGGTGGGGGAGGGAATGTTGTGATTCTTGCTAGAAAACAGGAAAATCCAATAATAGTGTGGTTCATTTTGAAATAATACTTTGTGCTGTAAAGAACAGGCTGACTCATCTTTTATGCCGTTTAGTCACTGTTCATTAGCTTGTCCACGGAAAGATTTTCTCAGAATTCACAAATATATGTAAGAAATAATCCTTGTTCAACAATAGTTTATTTACCAATGGGCCTAATCATAAAGATAATACATATGAAGAAATCCTCTCAGTATATACTTAATCTCATATTTTTTGTCAATTGTACAAGTGTTAATGCTTAGTAAGTATTTATTCAACTTTCTCAGATTACTACCTCTGTCTTAAGGAAGATCTCATACTACTGGAGGCCTGACAGCTGGTTTTCAGCAGTGCTCACGCTAGCAGGAGTTCTCTTTATGTTGTGCCTTTATGCAGTTGCATGGTGCCTCTTCAAAGAGTAAGTTTTCATCTTCTGGTTTCTTTTGAATTTGTTTGTAATGAAAATAAATCAAGGATGCCCTCAAAGACAGATAGAATATGGAGACAAAGACTTTGGGAAAATTTCTCCATTGCTTTTCATTCATTGTCATGATTACTGTTTGATATGTGCATTTGGAGTATTAAGGAAATCCTATCCTGAAAGTCAAGATTCAATACAAAAATGGTTGATTAAATGATTCCAGCTTATAGCCATGTGGATTTGTTTAAAATAACAATAAATGATATGTTAAACTGTTCATACATAATCAAGATTGGGGTCTCTGACTGTATTAACTTTTAAAAGATAGACAGAAGTCATAAGGTAAGAGACCAAGGAGCCTTAGTGGTAATTGGGTGACTGGGTGGGGTGGGGTGAAATAATCCCGCAATTATCTTGTGATCCTCATGGTTGGGCTGTTTTGACAGGTGATAGGAACACTTGGATGGGAAAAGGCTGAGTGCTACGACATAACCAGACAGGAACACATCCTTTAGTAGAAAAGGAATTAGATCACAGAGCAGAGTGATAAGGGGTGACTGAAATGTAAACACCTTTCTATGGCATATAGAACTCTTGTCCCTAGCCCTAACCCTAACCCTAACCTTACCATGAGACCTTATCATGAGAAAGTTTTACTGAGAAAGTGCACTTTAGAAAGTGGGATTTAGAAGAGTAAATGGAAGCAAAATTAACAGAAAGCTACTGGAAATACTTTATTCATATCAATGGTGATTCATTCTCCTTTGTATAATCATAGAAACAGAAGTGGTTTCATATGGATCTATTATCCTTCTAACCTTGATTTTACCCTCACAGATGTACTGTAGATTCTAAAAGGTAAAATGACATGATATAAAGATAAAGGATTTGCAAGAAGGTAAAAAAAAAAAAAAGACAGCTGAAAAGATTTTAAGATTCATTTGCACACATGAGCTCACAACATCTGAGTCTGACTACATATAACCTGCTCAAAAACAAGCCAGCCAAAATTCCATCAGGGACTGGGGAGGAGGGGACTCATGATTTCTTACTTCTAGCTGAGAAGCTATTAGCAATTGATAGCTACAGGGGGTGGGGCAGGAAATCTATGTGTTCACAGATGGAGCCTTTGATAGGCTACCCATAGTTCAGTAGTCTTCCCTTCACTCTTATTCATACAAATAACGCTAAGTAGACTGAATGGGTTTAAGGAAAAGGGTCACTTGGAGTTAGGAAGGAAAGGAGTAGGGGATAGGAAAGGAGTGTGAGCTCCCATTTCTTTTTGCATCACAAACACATGCTATATTCAATTCCTTTCAGTGTTCCTGCCTGCTCAAGACTATTTCCTCACTGTCACAGGCAGAAAAGTCAACCAAATTTGACTGTACCAGATGAAAAGGATGCTGCACAGGTACTAAGGTAAAGCAGACTTGATGCTTTAAAGAAAGAAGTTTGAGGCGCTATAAGTTGAGTCTTAAGTGATTCAGTGCATTTGAAATAGATAAGATAGATAGATAGATAGATAGATAGATAGATAGATAGATAGATAGATAGATAGATGGATGGATGGATGGATGGATGGATGGACGGACGGACGGACAGATGGACGGAAGGATGGACAGACAGACGGACGGACAGACAGACAGACAGACAGACAGACAGACAGACAGACAGACAGATAGATAGATAGATAGATAGATAGATAGATAGATAGATAGATAGATAGATAGATATGTGTGTGTGTATAGTCAGTGCTTTTAAAGGTTAAACCTTTAAATTCTGTATCAATTTTTAAAACTAGTCTTATTCATCAATGTTTGTTGACTACTATGCCTGGGATCATAGCAGAAAGCAAAGTCAGACTTGAAATGAGAATTATAGTCTAGCTACAGATAACATTATCATACTTTTAAACTCTGATTTTTTTTTTAATGATGAAAGTCAAACAGTCTAAAAAAAAACAAGAACAAATACAATACTTTGCAGAAATTTTATTTAGCATAGCATCAAAGCAAATTACTCATTCCTAGAAGATTTAATATGAGATACTAATAATAGGCCCTATTAATAATAAACTTTAAAACATAACCAGTTATATGCTATAACATACCAGAAGTTAGTCAAGTTACTTTAATTGCTGCCGACCTCTAGCATTATGTAAGGTAAGTATAAAAATAAAAGTGAACTGATATATCTTTATTATTTGCACATATTAGCACCAAAGGGAATATTTTGTGTTAAAGATTAAAATAACTGTTTCAAATATGTTCTCTAATAGGTATGAAAATTCAATGAGTGTTGGCACCAAAGAAACCACAAGATCAAACCTGCTGCCTGGAAATGGTTTGCACTCACTGGAAATGTCCAAGTAAGGACAAAGAGCAAAATCAGGCCACAGAGCCTAGAATGCCGGTTTCTTGCATTTTACAGAATGTAGACAATGAAAAACACTTATGAATAATTGATGGTTAATAGTAACTCATGAGTAGAAATGAGAGAATTCATTGAATTCAGTTCAGAGTGGAAGCAAAACTTGAAGAAGGTAGAATTCCCACTCACTTTTCAATGATTTAATGCTGATAATGTCTGTGGGGAGGCAAGGAGAGCACTGATACGTTTGTAGAGGTTGAACTGACTTGATGGTGGGTATTGCTGAGACAGCTTTCAAGTCTCTTTTGTTCCTTCTTGGGTGAAATTAAATTACATAGATAATGTAGCGGGGTCACTGCTAAGGGTGACTTTATTATCTGTTCATCTTTATCAACACAATTATTCAGTGAATACTTGTCACATGTCATCCTGTCTCATGGGAGGGTTTCTGTTGGTGTATTCATTGAGGAAATGTTCTTTTAAGTGCATTTGTCATTGTATGAATAAGAGTTTTATACACACATACAATATGGTTTATCAAGTTCACCCCTCCCATTCCCCCTGCTCAAATCCTCATTTCGTTCCTTCCCTCTGGAACATGAGCATTTCCTCTCAACCTAAGATGATTTGTCCCCTTTCTGATTTCACTAAGTGACGCCTACTGAATTCACTAAGTGATGCCTGCATGTGTACAGGTGTAGAGTCTTCTACTGGAGCCTGATTAACTGCCACACTTGATACATCCTTCAAGAAAACTGAGGGATATTTTTCTTATTTTTTTGTTTTTTTTTAGTATCAAAATGTGGTGAATTTTCATACCTATTACAGAGCATATTTGAAATATTTATTTTAATCCATAGCATATACCATGCATTTCAGTGATAACATGAACATTTTTATAAGAACAGACTTTTTCTTTCAGAAACCATTGATTGGCAAGAGCTCCTTGGCTAGGATGAAACTGTATGACTGCCTTAGTTCTTCATGCTGGGACTTCATCTTGTGCAGGTCTTGTAGGTGCTTTCCCACCTGCTGTGATTTTACATGAGAAGCTCTTATCCCAATGACACTGTCTTGTTCTAATCACCCACTGTCTCTTACAAACTTTCCACCCCTTTTCTGCAATGATCTCTAAGCCTTGGGAGAAGGAGCTATGATATGGATTGTGATTAAAACAATGACTTAAAACCTAGATGCTTTTGAACTACAGCAATAGATTTTATTTAAAACTTGATGTGATTCAGTGTCTTTGACAAGTAAAATATTTCAAGTCAACTTATATAATATTAACCAATGGGATTATTTCAGTGGTTATTTATTCAATTTCTAACTACAAAGGTCTTTTTGTAGAGTATTTAGGAGCTATTACATGGATTTCACTATCAATCAGCTTATATTTCATCTTAGAGGAATTCAAGTATAATATTGGAAGGATTAATGCTGATAATTGATAAGCTCTCTAAATATATAGTGCATGTAGTAAGTCATAGGAATTCAGAGACCTATATAGTCCCTGTGTAGTGGAACATGCAGGGGAACTTCAGAAGAATGAGTCTGTGAGGCCACACGAGGAAATTGCATTGATTTGTAGATGGGAAATGGAGTGTTTATTTTGGCACTAAATACGGCTTTAAAATTCTTCAATCTTTCACGACGTTTCCTTGCAGTAGTTGGACCAGCATTTCTCTCTCTGTTTTCTTTCTCATACACTAGGACTCTGAATGCTGATTCACAGTTCCATGGTGCCATCTTCTGTAATTGTCCATGCTAATGTGGGCTAAGTGTACCCACAGAATCCTGCACACATTACACTGTCATGTAGTATGAATGGGCATGTGTGCATCATCTCCAGAACATGACTTCTTTTATCTTTCTCATTGAAGCAATTTTTAATGCATTTCACATGAAACAAATTATCTATAAAGTTATGTTTGCACACAAATCCTGATAGATATCTCAAAGACTGTGGGGGAAATATGTAACTTACTTTTTAACCCCATTTCCTCTTCCTGTCTATATTTCTTTCCTCCTTCAAATTACTATATTTGGACACAAATGCCATCGTATGTTTTATAAACACTATCATGTTAAAGTTTCCACTGAACTAATTGAATAGCCTACTCCCTGGCTCCAAGGAGTATTTCCCAGTGTGTTTTCTGGCATATTTCATGGAATACTGAAATATCTCAAACATGGTCAACATATATCCTGACCAGTCACTCCTTTAACTCCTTCATTCCTGTTCTACTTATTCTAGACATGCTTTCTCATGATAGCCCTCAAGACTCTGTCATGAATGTTTTAACACTTTTAAAGATCTAGATTGCAAATATATCCCTTTCTGGTTATTTCTCAATTTGGTTAAAAAATTCAGATATTTTCAACTTACCCCAACTCTTTTATATTGATTATCATGCTTCTATATCTTTTTTGTTGTGTTCAATACATCTCTTTCTCTCTTCTTACTCTCTGTGTGTATGTGTGTTTCTGTACTTGTGTAAGTATGCATATGTGTATTTATGTGAATATATACATATAGGCATATGAAAGACAGAGATCAATGTTAGATATCTTTCTAACTCAATTTACATGTTTTTTTTTTGTAGACCAGCACTCACTTGTTCACTTGGATTGTTGGCTACTAAGCTCAGGGATTCTATTGATCTACATGTTCCCTTCCTTGTGGTTAGTGGTATTGACATACTTGACCGTGTCCAGTGTTTGATTGGGTGCTGGAGATGCAAGCTTGGGTCCTCGTGCTTGCAAAGCAGGCCCTTACACATGGAATCATTTCTAGAACCCTGTGCATCTTCTTTCTCCATTATCACATAATGTTTCACTTTGCATCTCTCTGTCTCAGATCACAGTTCCACTCCCAAGCATTTCACATCTTTCTCCCAGCATCTCCTTTAAACTCATTTAGGAAAACTCTTCAATCCCCACGAAATCCACATATCTAGTGTATGACAATATGAATCTACAGTGTGTTTCCTCAGAAAATTCTGTAGTTCTGTCTTTTTATCTCACGACAGTTTATGGCAATGCTTTCAAAGGGCAGATCAACATAACCAGGCTATAGATTCATAATCAATTAGATTTCCCACTTTGAGGATGCCTGTCAGCTCTTCCATTTTTTTTCTTAATTTTTAGCACATCTCTGTCTTCTCACTTTGAACTGTGATATCTCCGAACATTTCACAAACAAAAAGACAAGATTAGATTTAAAACTCACTCAGATGTGCTTGGAGAGATGCCAAAGTAGTACACAGCATATGCTGCCCTTAGAGGAAAAAAATTTGGTTTCCAATACCTACAACTGTTGGTTTACATGTGCCTGTAGAGAATTGGGTGTCTTTGGTATTTATGGATGCCCGCATATACATGCATGTGCACATGCGTATGTATACATACAAACACACACACACACGCACACACACACACAAAATTTTAAATAAATAAACAAATCTTTAAAAAGCTCTCTTAGGCTCTTAAGAGGTCACAGGAGAAACTTCGTCGAACTTCCAGGTATCATAGTATCTTCGTTCATATCTCAGTGCTCAGCTCTCCTTATGTATTAAGTACCCTTCTCTGATCATTTCATAAAAAATACTTTTCTGGTCTCTTTCTGCTGTCTAATGTGTATGGCCCAAGATGGCAAGGCACTGTTATTTTGCTTTTCTCAAAGTCTCACAATTCACAATTCAACTTTATGGTACTTTTAGTGACACCATTCACTCTTATAGGAACCCATCCAAACTCTTCTTAGTGAGAAGCACTAAGTAGCTGTATACAACTGCTAACCCATATATATATTCATATATATATATTCAGCTCAAAAGGGGTCCTCATATAATCAATATTTTCTTTATATATTCCTTATGCATAAAATTTAGAAGATAATTGTCCTAATTGTGATTTCTTTAAACCTGTTGTAAATCCAGTAGGAAGATAACACTAAATGCTCCTTTATGGGTAATAGCATTAAACAAAATAATTACTCTCTCTATTCTCAGAATTCTTGTGTATAAATGACTCAAGGATGATAGGGCATAATTGTGAAGCATTATTTTCATAATATTTATGATGTAACTAATAATTTAAGCATCTGCATATAGTGATAAAAAACTTGGAATAAAATAATAATTACAAGTGTTTTTCCAGCAATCAGTAGTTTATGATGGACATGCAGTAGATCCTGGTAAGAAGCATACTATATCAATCAATACGCCTGTGTCTAAATCATGGAAAGCTTGCATAACACTGAAGAGAAGCATTATTGTGTGATTTATATTATACTATCAAGTTTTCACTATGTTAAAGATATTAATTAAGGAAACTAAGAATGTTCATTTATGCTTAAAGATCCATGTGTATTATAAACTATTATATACTTAAAAATAGGTATTGTTTATTTTTGTCATCACACTAGTTTATAAACTTTGTAGGTACATTTTGAAATTTTATATTACAAAAGTTCAGACATAATTATCTAACTAATTGCAAGTATTTCAATTATCTCCCTTTAACCTCCTTTGTTACCTGAACAGCCTTAATTAATCTTTTTTCCCATGCAAGGAAATTGTCCCCTATTTTGCTTTACTCTTTGTTTCTTGTATTTCTTAGCAATTCAAACTCTGCATCTCTTGCTATGGGCAATATTATAGGAACCTCCTGAAAATAAAAATTTGGGCAAATATCATATTGCCAATTTTTCATATCATTAGCTGACAATGATCAGAATGTTTTCAATATCTGTCAATATACAGAACTCCAAATATATTCCATTATTTCTGATATGATAGTGCCATTTGTAGTTTATAATTTTCTCACAGTGTACCACAACTTTGTTCTTTTCTAAAGGAAATCTTTATATATAGGGTGCTTATGTATTTTACAAGTTTTAGGCCATTTCTGACCTACTTAACTTTTTCTCAACTAACCAACCCATATTTGAAAAGAGGATAGAATTCCTATCCTCTGGATAAACTTTGTTGAATGTGCATATCTCTATTATGCTTAGAAAATCATTTCCCTATATATATAATAATGCTGGTCTTTGTTATCCTTATTATATACTTATTTGAAGACCATATGAAATGCCAACTAAATTATTATTTCTTGTGCTAAGTAAATACTATGTATTCAAATTATGTTTGATTAAAGGGGATTTTCTATTTGAGTTATTGCTGGTAACCTTTAGAAATGTAAATAACAAGGCTCACGAATTAATTAGAAAATTATTTAGTCAATCAGGTACAATCTATTTTTTTCCAGAGATTTTTTAAAAGCAGAATTGAGGAAAGGATATAGTAGCTCACCACAGAGGATTTCATGTGGTACTTTATCTTTGTCTAAAGATAGTATAAAGCTCTGGACATAATCTTTGTTTGTCTCCATTTCTGTCTTGTGTGTATAATGATAAGATAAGGAGACATTTACTGAAATGGTAAGTGAGGTGAATAATATGTATTGTTTGATTCAGATGTGGAAAGTATATATATAGAAACTGGAGTTTGGAATATTTAGGAGTCATAATATTTTTGCATCATTTCCATACACTTTTAATCTGTTCTTTCTTCTGTAATGTGTAGTTGACATTATTGTCAGTAGTTGTGGAAATTGATTAAAACCTAATATGCTTTTGCCAATTTCTCAAACTAAGTTTATTTCAAATTATTTCTGTAATATAAAATCCATTCCATTTATTTTTTCTCTAAAACTATCCCTTCCTAAGTTTTTGTCCATCACTCTGTGCAATTTGGATCAAGTGATACAACAGTGTCTTCTTTACCTTATATTCCATTTGGAGAGTTTTTGTCCCATTAAATATCAGTGATTTCTTTATGTGTGTTTCTGAATACTTGGATGAGTTTACACATGAAAACCTGATAACAACGTTTATATTGAGTTTTTGTTTGCTTATTTGTGTTTGTTTTATAACCGCTATTGAGTGTACTCAGTCAGTCAGGATCAACTCCTCAGATTTCCCACCCTCATAGTTAGAAAACAGCTCACACATATTTATTCACCATGGTCTTCCATTTTTTCCTGATTTTGTTAATGCTTATGATCCTCATCTTGAAAATAAAATGAGATGAAGCAAAATAATATTAGGTAGGTCGTTTACTGTGAAAACTATGTATCTTTCAACTCTTCTTTCCATAAATGGAATAAAAGGAAATACTGATAATGAATTCTGAAGAACAATTCACATGACAACTGAGCCCCCTAAACACTAACCTTATATAGTGCTCATTCTTCATTTTATAGCTATGCAAATGTTTTTGATTCTATGATTGCATCTCCTATATTATATCCTAAATTCATTATTAGAGAGGATGAGAGAGTTTCCCTCATACTATGAATGACAAAAATCCTTAGATTTTCCAGTATTTTTTATAAAAAGAATAAACATATACACTAATACAAGGTTCATAACCAACCTAGGAGCTAAGTACTGTTTTACTCTAAAGACAGATACAGTGAATAGTCAAGAATTTTGTACAAGAGTCACAGATGGCTGATATGGAAACAGGATTTGCAAGTAGTCTGGCTCCAGAACCTGCATTTCTACCTTCAAATTTCCTACAAACCATATTCCATAAGTTTATTTTGGTTTAATGATTGGCTTTAAGTTAGACTACTTGAAAATATTTATAGTACCATTTGGTTTGCATTTGTATGTACCCACCATATATAGAGTGTGCATCATCTTGAGGATTTCCTTCCTGCATAGCACATTTGTGATTAACTACAAGTTCCAAATAATGTATCTGTGTCACATTATGGAAAGAAATAAAAAGAACTTTCCCTTGTAGCCATTTCAGAAAAGTGAGTCCATATTTGAGTCCCTACTTCATGTTCCCTCTGTCTGCTTTACTAGTCTGAATCTGTGGCTGCCTGACAGCAGTCTTGCGAGTCAATTTATACTTGCCTGTGTGTGTCTATCCCTATGTGTGTCTGTCACTTGTAAGAGTTCTCTCTCTCTCTCTCTCTCTCTCTCTCTCTCTCTCTCTGGCTATCTATGACTGGTGTTATTTTCTGTCCCCAACAAAGGGCTTTACTCTGTATTTTCTAAACCTCATAGAAAACATCAGATAGAATAAGGAATGAAATAATTTACAGAAATCATTAACAGAGTCTTACAAGGGATTAAATCACTCACACCGACTGATCTCAACTAACACATATAGCAAATATCATTGTTTATTAACCAACACCAGTAAATGTTTGCCTTCAAATTTTCTGGTAGATTTTGGGAAGTTACTTTAAATTTTATGCATTTGTTGCTTTTAGCAAATGGTTTGCATGCATTATACTCACTCAGGGCCATGGAAGATTATATAAGAAAGATGTCAGGTATACATTAGTTTAGGTTGTAAAAGTTGATTACACATATATGTCCAAAACAAGTAAAGTTGGTTGTTAGAATGTTCTTTTAAAGACATGTCAAGCAAATAGTTTGCATACACAGTAGACTTAAGTGACTTCAAGGAATATTATGATTGTAAGCCCTAGAAAAAGTTTTGGTCTCTTAGAAAATAAAAGAATTTTTCAGGATAGGTCATTGTGCAGTTCTTCTTGTTAATCTCTCAATGAGACTGCTCTTTAGAACCTAGAAAAATGGAGTGAGCAGATGTTATTGACAATAGGGAGAAGAGTTCCTCAAGAGCAGAAGGAGATTCATGAAGCTTCCTAAGAGAGAGTGAAGGTATTTCATTGGCAGAATACAATAAAACAAGAAATCAATATATGTCATTATAAATTTGTACGGCAATTAAGCTTAATCTAAATATCATCTTTATTCTCTTATATGTTATATGTAAAGCAATGAACATATACATTTGGGTAATTATTGGTGAAGCTGGTATTATGGGGGTATTATTGTTTTCAATAAGATGAATAAGTTTGGAAACATATGTGGCACTAGAAGCAGTACTAATTAATTTTAACACTATATAATATTTCCATTGGTATTATCTCTACTAAATATTATATTTAAATGCATAACTTAATATTCAAATTTTTACTTAAATTTCAAGCTCATATTTTTTTTCTTCAGTGGCAGAAATGAAATATCTATTTAACAGCCAGACAGGGTATGTCAAGAAGTTGTCAAGATGTCAAGATATTTAACTTAATATTCAGATTTTTACTACAAATTTAATTCAGTATTTCTTTTCTTTCACCAGTGACAGAAACACAGTATCTACTGGACAGCCCAACAAGGAAACGAAAAGAAAATTATTTAAACTGTAGACACTTTGACTTTAACCATAAGAAAGGTTACTGTGTCTCCATGTCAGTTGCTTTGTTTGAAAAGGTCTTTGAAAACACAGCTTTTTAGCAATAAAAGACTGTCACGTTCTCCAACACGGCCTGGTACCTTCGTATAACCTGCCATATGCTTTGATATCCCTCATTTCTACCGCAGCACTTGGGCTAAGCTTTATATGCTGTAAGGCTATGTTCATGAACAGTTAACAATCTACTGTGAAGTATTTATCACCAGTTGAAATTACACTGATCTAAATTATGCTCAAATTGTGATGACATCTCAATAACTAGTTTTAATGTATTTAGGGTCAGTGGCCACTATACAGATTAATTCAGAACATAAAATATACACTAGAAGACTAAATTCTTCATTAAGTTACCAAGATATTTGTTTTTATTTTTGGAAAACAAGGTTGAGCATGTATGATAAGTCTATATCCTGTAAACAATGACATTTTCTGATTAACTAGTTTTTATTTATGTGTATGGGGTGGTGTTTGCTTGTGTACATGTGCACCATGTATGTTCAAGTGCCTATAAAGGACAGAGGAAAGTATTAACATCCCCCAGAATTGGAGCTACAGGCTGTTGTGAGCTACCCCATTTGGGTGCTGGAAAGAAAATCCAGGTTTTCTGCAAGGTCATGAAGCTTCTTTTCCATCCCTATTTTAGAATCCTTCTATGAGCCTTATTTAATCATCTGTACCAACAAACCCCAAAACTTAGGTGTTCTGATGATGAGTAGCATTTTATCAGTTGCAATGCAAAGAAAGACAGCTAATTTCACTTACCTAGGTTTTGTGGAAATAGGCACGTCTTAAGTGAGATTCTCTGAAAATGAATTTTTAAATCTTATTTTATTTAAAATAAAAAGTAAAACATTATATTCTGACCATGGTTTCCCCACCCCCAACTCTTTACAGACTCCACCTCCCAAACAGAGAACTTTATTCTCTCTCCCATTCATGTAATGATCAACCAATTGGCAATTAAAGAATCAAAAATTGACCTACCAGAATAAATTAAAAACACAAGAAACACACATAAGCACACCCAGACACACACATGCACATGCACGCGCACACGCACACGCGCGCGCACACACACACACACACACATGCTCCACAAGCAAAAACCCATGTTAGACATTGCTCAGATTGCCATGAACCTTAGACTGCATAGCTCATGGGCCTAGGATAGAGCAAAATACTACTCTTCTGCTAAAGGATCATAGCAATAAAATGATGCCTGATTATTTTCTGGTATACCCATAGGATAAGATCATTGCCTTTCTTAATCTGTTATCAAAGAAGTTTCCTCTTACAGTAGATGTGAAACTGTAATTCTTTTGCACGCATTCATCTGTGACTCTTTGGTGCTTTGGGGATACACGTTGAAGACAGTGATAGATTGGTTGACTGGAAATAGAATTTTCAAAGGTGTGCAATGGGGCTTGTATTATGGATGAAAAATAATGTAAAATAAATAGTAGGAAAGAAATAGCAAATAGTAGTTGCAGTTCTCTAACCAGCTGTGCCAGCAGCAGCCAATTTTCTGCAGTCATCTGCATACCATGAAATATCAATCGATAATCAGATATTGGCTTTTCTTTCTTCTAAGACCTGGGTCACCTCAGTCATATAACTGAACATAGACTACTAATGCATGGTGTCGAAACACATAGCTCACTTGGCTCCTCAGACACTAGCATGGCTGATCTCGGATATATTGGTACATTTGTTTTACCCTGCATTATTGTAAGTTTTGCTCAGTTTTTGCCTCCGTTGGTTTGTTAGAACCAACATGTGGCCACAAAGGCATTTAGTAAATTCTGTATCCAGACACTTTATTATTAGAACTTCAGAAATATCATTTATGTTTTGTTTTCTGTTTTTTAATGTTGTAGGACTCTCTCCTGAAGGCAGTTTGGATTTGCAACTGAGACTCATACATGCAACTAGAAAGTAGATAAATTTACTATGTAAAGATACTGGGTTTTCTTGTTCTTCTTCGTGATTAGGGAATACCAAAATAAATAATTTGTATTGACTATTTTAAGGTAGCATCACAATACTACACCAAACTGCATGGGAACAAAATAAACAAACAAATAACCAAGTGGAAATAATTTTTCTTTTAAGTGTGTGGATTTTATTCTTTACAAATGTTTGTATGTGCATCTTGACAAGCCCTATAACTTCCTTACTTTGCACACCTGCATGATTAGTGTGACACTGAGGTATCAATGTATCATTGTGATGCCATATCCCAACAGTCATGGTTCCTTTAGACTTACTATAACAGAAGTATGAGGATTCATTTAACCCAAACAAGACCACAGGCAGTTATCATGGTCTATTTTTGATTCTTTTCTCAGTTGCATATAGCCTTCCTATACTCAAAGGATAGGCATGCTGAGAAAGAAATTAGGGAAATAACACCATTCACAATAGCCACAAACTATATTGTATCTTGGTGTCTCTAACCAAACAAGTGAAAGATCTGTATGACAAGAACTTCAGGTCTCTGAAGAAGGAAATTGAAGAAGACCTCAGAAAATGGAAAAATCTTCCATGCTCATGGACTGGCAGGATTAAAATAATTAAAATGGCCATCTTGCCAAAAACAAAATATACAGATTCAACACAATCCCCATCAAAATCCCAACTCACTTCTTCATAGAGTTAGAAAGAGCAATTCTCAAATTCATCTGGAATAACAAAAAACAAAACAAAACAGGATAACTAAAAGTATTCTCAACAGTAAAAGAACTTCTGGAAGAATCAGTATTCTAAAACTCAAGCAATAGTACAAAGCAATAGTGTTAAAAACTGCATGGTATTGGTACAGTGACAGATAGGTGGAATAGGACTGAAGACCCAGAAATGAACCCCCACACCTATGGTCTTTGATCTTTGACAAAGAAGCTGAAAATGTCCAGTGTAAAAAAGATAGCCTTTTCAACAAATGGTGCTGGTTCGATTGAAGGTCAGCATGCAGAATAATGCGAATTGATCCATTCTTATCTCCTTGCACTTAGCTCAACTCCAAGTGGATCAAGTACCACCACATAAAACCAAACACACTAAAACTAATAGAAAAGAAACTGGGGAAGACCCTTGAGGACATGGGCACAGGGGGGAAGGTTCCTGAAGAGAACACCAATAGCTTATGCTCTATGATCAAGAATTGACAAATGGGACCTCATAAAATTACAACGTTTCTGTAAAGCAAAGGACACTGTCAAAAGGACAAAACGGCAACCAACAAATTGGGAAAAGATCTTTATCAACCCTCTATCAGACAGAGGGATAATATCCAATATAAACAAAGAACTCAAGAAGTTAGACAACAGAAAACCAAATAACCCTATTAAAAATGGGGTACAGATCTAAACAAAGAATTTTTGCCTGAAGAACTTTGGATGGCTGAGAAGCACCTTAAGAAATGTTCATTAGTGAAGTGCAAATCAAAACAACTG
This sequence comes from Apodemus sylvaticus, assembly GCF_947179515.1. Classification (NCBI taxonomy): domain Eukaryota; kingdom Metazoa; phylum Chordata; class Mammalia; order Rodentia; family Muridae; genus Apodemus; species Apodemus sylvaticus. The sequence goes on along the minus strand of NC_067473.1, from coordinate 12,931,470 downwards.
TGAGATTTCTCCTCACACCAGTCAGAATGGTAAAGATTAAAAACTCAGGAGACAGCAGGTGTTGGTGAGGATGTGGAGAAAGAGGAACATTCCTCCACTGCTGGTGGGATTGCAAGATGATACAACCACTATGGAAATCAGTCTGGTGGTTCCTCAGAAAACTGATCAGGACACTTCTGGTGGATCCTGCTGTACCACGCCTGGGCATATATACCCAAAGGATTCCCCAACATGTAATAAGGACACATGCTCCACTATATTCATAGCAGTCTTATTTATAATAGCCAGAAGCTGGAAAGAACCCAGATGTCCCTCAGTGGAGGAATGGATACAGAAAATGTGGTATATATACACAATGGAATACTACTCAGCAATTAAAAACAATGAATTCATGAAATTCTTAGGCAAATGGTTGGAACTGGAAAATATCATCCTAAGTGAGGTAACTCATTCACAAAAGAACACACATGGAATGCAGTCACCGAGAAGTGCATATTAGCTCAGAAGCTCTGAATACCCAAAACCCAAGCCACATATCAAATCATTCCCAAGAAGAAGGAAGGAGAGGGACTGGGTCCTGGAAAAGTTGATGCAGCATTTTAGGGGATTGCCAGGACAGAGGAGAGGGAGAGTGTTGATTGGGGAACTGGTGGAGGAAAGAGGACTTATGGGACTTAGCGGGTGGGGGGAACCAGGAAAGGGAAAATCATTTGGAATGTAAACAAAGAATATAGAAAATTAAGTAATAATAATAATAGTAAAAAGAATATTCTCAAGTCATCATTCTCATAATATGCACTTGAGGGAGAGCTGATCTGACTAGCACAGCTGCTGTAATCATCCCAAAGGTGGGAAAAGTTTATTTCTGGGAAGAGTTTGAGGTTGTCTCTTCTCATTCTGACTTTTGCAATGGAAAGTCTTATGATGGGAACCAATACTTCCCTCTAAGTATAATGGATACCACTAAACAGGGTTGTGCTTCCTGATCCCCAAATAGTGATGCTTTTAATACACTGTTTTTACCATAGTGGGAGTAGATTCAAAGCCATGCATTCGACCTTTGTTTTTGACAGGCTAAAACACCAATTCTGTGCTCATCATGATGGGCCCACATCATGTTATATGTGATTATTTGTCCTAGAACAAAAGGTGGTCAGCAGATGGAACAAGAATTGAGAAGCTTGTCATCACCTTGGACTTTGACTAAACTGGACTTGGCCTGAGATTCTTTATTTTATGTGCTCTCCAGGATATATATATATATATATATATATATATATATATATATATATATATATATATATATACTTTATATAGAGAGATTTGGTTGCAGAAATACTCCTACTGGCTAGGTAGCAAACTTCTGTGTGAAATAATGCATCACAACAAAAATACCCACATGCATAAATTTTTAAAAAATACATCTAAAAAACGGTAAAAAAAAATTTAAAAATGGACTCAGAAACTCAAAGTCAATTTCATTCATCTTCAAAAGAAAAACCTTAGGTTACATAAACATCAATTATTAGCAGCTATCTGGAGGAGAGTGGGGAAGATAAAGGAAAACAATATGCTGTTTAAGTCAGCAAAGAATTAGTCACATGGTGGCTTAAAAGTCATTTGATAGTTCACGGAGATTTAAAGAAATGGCAAGGAAGCTCAAAGATCAGGGAAAGCATAGTCAGTCTCAGGACACCATCTGAAAGAAGACATAAGTGAAAATAATAAAGAGGTATACTTTTGTGAGTCAAGACTCAAAAGACACACTTAAATACAGTTGACCTTGAGGATGGCTCTAAGGGGCACTAAGCAGGGAGGGGCAGAAATTCTAGGAAGAAAAAGTACATTATCTCAAAAATAAACATGCCTTCCTACCCTCTTGTAGAATAGTACCTTAACGTGGTCCTGGATCAGACTGACTGGCTTACCACAAGGACTAAGACAAGAACATGCCTCAGTATAGAAGTAGAGTCCATTCTTTACTGTATCAGTGATAGAATTCTATACTGAGAAATAAAAATGATATCAGTACTCAGATTAAAAGAAGAGATGTTAAAGGAAGAAAAGATGCTAAATTCTTTCTTCCCATTTCTGTTATTAGTGACAATGTGTCTATTTCTTTATTTTATAGTTGTCTGTATATTGAAATACAGCACAACTATTTGTGTGTGTGTGTATGTGTATGTGTGTGTGTTTGTGTGTGTATAAATTTTCTATCCCTCAATTTTATTAAATCGATTTACCTTTAACAATATTTTTGTGCAGCATTGTTTTTAGATGTGCTATTAATGATCATATCATTTAAAATTTGTACACAAAACTAAAATTATTTTTCTGAAGGATAAACAAAATTGAAAAATATTTAGTTTGATAAAGAAAATTGGAGAGAAAGTTCATGTAAATTCAAAAATGATGGGGAAGACATTATAACTGATAAAAATAAAAAAAACAATCAAAAGAAACTATGAGCAACTGCCACAAATTATGCAACTTAGAAGAAATGGGTAAGTTCTGAGAAACATAAAAAGATTTGTAATCTTAAAGAGAAAACATATGCTTTACAGTAACAAATAGAAGATTGCATCAGAAGAAAAAAAATCTTATTAAAGAACAGCCAAGGATAAAATGGCTCACTACTGCATTGTTCCAAACATTTAGAGAATTAATACCAAAACGTTTCAAACTGCTTTAACAAGATTGATGAGGAAACAATATTCCTCAGCCTTCTGAAGATGACATTGCACTGACCCTGAAGCTGCCCAGATACACTGTGAGATGGGAAATCCATGGAAAATGTTATGCAAAAATCCTCAATAGGGGTAGAATGACATTTCAGTGATTAAGACTACTGAATCACAAGGACTAAATGTTAAATTCCAGCACCCATATAACAAACCTGTTATCCCTGTATATATGCTTCCCCAATTTTAAGGGAGACAGACACAGGAAGCCAGCTTGGGCTTATTGATTTCCTGCTTAGCCTTGGAAATTTGAGCACCAGGGTAAGGGAGTGACAATACCTCAAAGGAATAGAGGGGAATTGACCAAAGAATACACCAAATGCCCTCTTTGGCCTCCTAAATCTGGACATCTGTACATATACATGTCTTACACACACACACACACACACACACACACACACACAGAGAGAGAGAGAGAGAGAGAGAGAGAGAGAGAGAGAGAGAGAGAGAGAGAGAGAAACACATCATCAATACATCAAAAAGCCTTTACATTAAAAACAAATGGAATTTATCATAATGCAAGTAATGTTCAACATGCAAATCAATTAGCAGGATGAACCACACTAACCAAACAAGGATGGAAACTGGAGGTTCATCTAAAGAGACACAGAAAAAGATGGTAATCTATTTTGGGGGGAAATAAACCAAAAACTGTTCTTTACAAACTAAGCGTAGAAGGAATTGACCTCAACATAGTAAATAAAAATGTAGGTAGTCTAACATTTGAAGATTCAAATTAAAAAGCATTTCAGCTAAGATTTGATGTCCCTTACAACTTCTACTAAGGGTAGTGCTAGAAATACAATCTAGAGAAATCATATAAGAAAAATCATATAAAATGCCCACAAATTAGAAGAGAGAGCAGAAAGTTATTTTTTGTAAATAAAATTAACACTCCTTATTTAAGTCAATATAGAAATAATCTACATATTTACAATTTTATTAACTTAAAATTAATTGTAGCCTAATCTGCCATATTGGAGAAACTATTTAAATTCCATTAATATTTAAAACAATGACACAATTATGAAGAAATATAAGCTAGAGAAAAAAATCTATTTGCTCTGTAGGAGAAACAGTGTATCTTTTACTCCCTTATTTATATTACTGCGTTTTTTATTGAGCACCCTGCTTGGAAGCCACTGAATATACACAAACCCAACTATAGACAGGATCAGGTCACAGTATTAAGTGTTTATTTATCAATTTAAAATATTTATTTTCAATCTATAGATATATGTATTATTAATAGTAATTCAAACTATTTTGAAATATTTGAGACAGCATCAAGACTGCTCCTGAGATATGAAATTATCAGCTCATGTTTGCCACCTAGTGGCAATAGGTGATGTTTCATGTATAAACTATGTATCAGAAATATAAAAACTCTCAAGAATAAACTAGTAAATCCATACTATAATCAGAGCTTTATGCATTTGCATGACTACTGGTATATATAATAATTATATACTATTTTTGAGATTATAATTACATAACGTTTGAGTGGCGACCACAGCAGCAGTGGTGGTGGCTGGTCCAGCGGAAGGGCCATTAGCAGTGGAACCAAGGTGACAGGGTCCAGGCAGGCCTTGCACCTCCTACCACTGACCTTCGCTGGCCAGCCGGGCTGCAAGCGGTAGCAGATTTACAGCGCCTTTCACTGCACAGAAGCTACAGCAGAACTCTGCCTCCCGCCAGTCAGTTATGAGATTCTTTCCACCATCTTGGATTTCGGGCACCAGAGAAACCAGACAGACTGAGGTACGCAAATATAACCCAAGGCCAACATCGCAGGGTCTAAGCCCAATGGGCACTGGCCTGCACCCAGGCCCAGGGCTGTTGGGGTGGGGGCATCGGTGTGCAAACCCGGCCAGGAGGTTGTTGGCCTGAACAGGCTCTTGCCCTCCACCATTTTGACTATGGGATGCCAGAGAGTTCTAGCAGGCAAAGTCATCTAAGAATCATAGCCTGAGGCTAACATTGCAGGGGTCTAAGACAGACAGGCCTTGGACTGCCCCCAGGCCATGGGCTGTTCGTTGGGCCATCTGTGTGCCAACCCCGCCAGGAGGTTGTTAGCCTAGCAGAGTCTCCAGGCACTCTCAGGGAGCACACACACTCCACCATCCTGGCCACCTGACAGAACCAATTAACAGTCATAGCCCGAAGGGAACTTTGCTCAGGCCTTAGCCTACCAGACTTTTGAGTAGACTCAGGGCCTCAGCAGCTAGGCTAGCCTTGTGTGCACCAACCCTGTTGGGAGATAGGCTGCCCAGCAGAGTGACCGGCACTCGGAAAAGGTCCCTCAACATAGACCATCAGTACTCACTGGAGGAGCAAATGGGCCACTCCTGGTTCACACAGACAACCTGGGGCAAGGAACACTAGGGCTGCAAGGGCAACCAAGAGGAATGCAGTGCATTAGCAATCTGTAACAGGGGAAACCCAGCCATCCAGTGTTGCAGAAATAGCCCTATAGTCTCACAGGAGGCACAAATACCAGCCAGAGACAAGACCAACTAAAGCCAGAAATAACAAGATGGCAAAGGGCAAACACAGGAATGCTACTAACAGAAATCTAGGCAATGTGGCAGCATCTGAACCAAACTCTCCAACATCAGCAAGTCCTGACTATACAAACACACCAGAAAAGCAAGATTTGGATTTAAAATCACTGTTTATGATGCTGCTAGAAGAACACAAAAAGGACACAAATGAATCGTTTAAAGAAATACATGGGAACATGAATAAGCTAGAAACCCATATAATGGAAACACAAAAATCACTTAAAGAAATTCAGGAGTATATGGCTAAAGAGATAGAAGCCAATAAAGAAGAAACACACACACACACACACACACACAACCTTAAAGAAATGCAGGAGAAAGTAAGTCAAACAGCAGAAGTCATGACACTCTGAAGCTAATAGAAAAGAAACTGGGGAAGACCCTTGAGGACATCGGTACAGGGGGAAAGTTCCTGAACAGAGATCACCAATAACTTATGCTCTAATATCAAGAATTGACAAATGGGACCTCATAAAATTACAATGTTTCTGTAAAGCAAAGGACACCATCAAAAGGACAAATCGGCAACCAACAAATTGGGAAAAGATCTTCACCAACCCTACATCAGATAGAAGGCTAATATCGAATATATACAAGAACTCAAGAAGTTAGACCCTAGATAACCAAATAACCCTATTAAAAATGGGGTACAGAGTTAAACAAAGAATTCTCACCTGAAGAACTTCGGATGGCCGAGAAACATCTTAAAAAATGCTCAACTTCATTAGTCATCAGGGAAATGCAAATCAAAACAACCCTGAGATTTCACATTACACCAGTCAGAATGGCTAAGATTAAAAACTCAGGAGACAGCAGGTGTTGGCAAGGATGTGGAGAAAGAGGAACACTCCTCCACTGCTGATGGGATTGCAGGAGGGTACAACCACTATGGAAATCAGTCTGGTGGTTCCTCAGAAAACTGGGCCTGTCACTTCTGAAAAATCATGCTATACTACTCCTGGGCATATACCTAGAGGATTCCCCAGCATGTAATAAGGATACATGCTCCGCTATGTTCATAGCAGCCCTATTTATAATAGCCAGAAGCTGGAAAGAACCCAGGTATCTCTCAACAGAAGAATGGATGCAAAAAATGTGGTATATATACACAATGGAGTATTATTCAGCCATTAGAAACAATGAATTCATGAAATTCTTAGGCAAATGGATGGAGCTGGAGAACATCATACTAAGTGAGGTAACCCAGTCACAAAAGATCAATCATGGTATGCAGTCACTAATAAGAGGATATTAGCCTGGAAAACTGGAATACCCAAAACATAATCCACACATCAAATGAGGTACAAGAAGAATGGAGGAGTGGCCCCTGGTTCTGGAAAGAATCAGTGTAGCAGTATAAGGCAAAACCAGAACAGGGAAGTGGGAAGGAGTGGGTGGGAGAATAGGGGGAGGGAAGGGGGCTTATGTGACTTTCGGGGAGTGAGGGGCCAGAAAAGGGGAAATCATTTGAAATGTAAATAAAAAATATATCGAATGAAATAAAAAAAGGAAAAAAAAATCACATAACTTTTTCCTTCCCTTTCCTTCACCCAAAATCTCTCCTATAAACCCTTTTGTCTTTTTTGACATTAATTTTCTATTTTATCATTAATCGTTGTGATATATAAAATAGAGATAGAATGTTTTTACTGCTCGCAGCATTCCTTAGAGTATGTAGCTATGTAGCAGTCAGGCCTCCTGGGCTCCCTCTATGCTGTTTGATCCTTTACTACAGTCTAAATATTTGTCATTCTATCTCCAGATAAGTGTAGTCCTCACCCCAAATCAAGGGAACCTCTCTTTTTAACAGATATCATTACAGAATACCACAACTAATCAATATGCATAGTTATGCCAGTCCTAATGGATACATCTCTAACACACCTAAGTCTGCACCTAAGCTCTGTGATTATTAAAGAAGAGGTAACTGAAAGATATAGGAGCCAGAGGACCAGGGAGTGTACTGCGAGACTGGATCTTTTAGGAATGTTAATGTACTTGTTAGCTACATCAACATGACTACAGAAACCTGAGCTGAACAAAGACAATACCAATAGACGTGCAAAGCATGAACTTCTGACTCTAATATGCTACTTACCAGCTTATTCATGAGAGGTTTTATATCGCTCATTCCTGGACTGTAGGTTATTCCCTCTAGATGAAGTCCTGTGCTTTGTTTTCTTTAGACATCCCACAACCAATTTATCGTTTGTTTGCTTTGTTTTGTTTTGCTTTGTTTCTTTTGAAATGTAAGAAGATTAAATATTTTTGCCATCAGAGTATAAACTTATCTACTTCATTCCAACATTAGTGCCCGATGCCAGAGCAGTAATGTGCTAATCTTTACTCTGCTGTAAAAGAAGCTAGGATATAAAAAGTATCTATGCAGAGATATAACTAAACTTAAAAAAACATAGCTGTACTTCCAGAGTAAAGCTAGTAAAACTGTCTAATTGCAATTTAACTTTCCCAGCCAGTAGTAAAAACAAACTAAAAATTATGAAATACTTTTGAATAAGTATTAATAAATATATCATTTTGGAAAAGCAAAATTTTTAACATTCACTTTAACCAGTTGCAGCTATGATTCCCTTTATAGTTCTTGTCTCTGGAGCTGGTCATGTACCAGCTTTATGTGCAAGAAACACAAACTTAAGCAATGCTTGCTTATAGTATCAGACTGAACCCACAACAACAGAGAACTATACATATGAAACAAATTAGAATGCATTCTGTGTAATCATGAATAGTATAATCATGAATACTGCAGACAATAGCATCAGTGAAATACCACACTGATTTTCAAACAGCAACAGGGCCCTTAGCACAACTTATTCCATGATGGAAGTATCATTCATTCTGTAAAACTCAGACAGCATCACCTGCCACAACTAAAATAAAGGTCTTATCTATCAAAGACCTTATAGCTCTGGGAAAGCCTCAAAATGTACAAACATTGCATTTTAGCGTCAGTAGTTCCACTATATGAACCTGTTCTTGTTAATTGAAGTATGTTAACTCTGAACATGGGTTTTGTGCTTTAAAGTTAACCTTGAAAGACTCAGGGCAACATTGAGATCCTGAACACACTAGTGTAGTCACCAAGTGGCTGATAAAGACTTTTCTACTAGTTTAAGCACATGTCTAAACAGTCTTCTCCTCTGAGTAACCCACAACACAAACCTCTTCTAATGTGGATGACATAAATTATTTTATCATTACCACTATAAATTAAAAGAACACAAGAAACAGACACATGTCCCGTTTTCCCATTTTGATGTGTAAAAACTATAACCCAGACTATAAATGTTCTGATTTCAGTAAACATAAGAATATTTTAGTTTATTTATGTTAAAAATTATGCCAATGTAATTATTTTTAACAAAAATTATAATCATATTCCATGTTTTAATAAAATAATATTTCTACCAATCTAATTGGTAAAGAATCAGGGTGACTATTCAGTGGAGTTTTTCAATGCTTACAAAGTGAATTATAAAAAAAAGAAATAAATAATTGACAAAGAAAAAAACAAAGTGAATTATGAAAGTATCACTGATAAATAATGCCAACAACTTTGGGAACAACCTAAGCATGTGACATAACTCCTGTCTGCAGAGTGATTCCAAGTGTTCTAAAGGCAGTGAGAATACCCAACGTTTTATGGAACGTAGTTTATGGGGTTATATCACACACCACACAATTTAATATTTATAAAATGAAAAGGTCAAGGGAAATTTCAAATATGTTTAGATCATAATTAAAATAAAATAATTAAAATGTCTTGCCTATATGTCTTCATTTTCTCAATTTGTGAGTAGGTATATGTTATTTGTTTGATGCCCCTAAAGTTGATTACTATGGTAGGTAAAAACTTGTCTATGTAAAAAAAGTTCCAAGTGTTCAAACTTGTCTTTTGTATAGTTGTTTTTACTATTTTAAAAACAATCGCCCTTATAGGAGTCTTTTTTTTATATGCAAGCATAGAAGCAAATTTTAAAAATCAGAAACAAGAAACTAACAGATAAAGAATCTTTTATCTGAAGCAATGGAACTGTTTAAAAGCCAAAGGATATATTATAGATTTTCCCTTTACACTTTTATTCCCAAACTCACCATTGGTATATGAAGCTCCCAAGATTCCCTTTTCATGTGAAAAAACCTTTAACCATGAATTTGATTTGTCTTGACTTCTATCCGACTCATGGGAAATTCACTATTATCTTCTTCTAACAATAGAATTTAATTACTGTAAGTTCTGTGAATAAAGCTAATTATCACATTAGCATAAAAATAATTGGAAATATAGACATAAAGAATCTCTCTATTATGTTCAAGATTGGGTTATAGCCACATCAGTCTATTTCCATGAGATTTTCTAAAGGTTAAAAAATTCTAATAATATCCTTTTACTAAGATGTTAAGCTATCTGTAAAATAATATCTGAATCATATGGTAAATATTATAATTTGAACATTGGATCAATTTAATAAGTTGCTAAAATAAATTCAAATTTAAATAATATAACTCTAATGTTGTATACTATAACAGTTTATGTGAGAATGCTTATTGATATTTTTTCCAAATAATATTTATTGAATATGTACTTGTAGAACATTTTATATAAAAACAAAAACATTTCTCGTTAAGACAAAATGGGTCAAGACCTTTTCTTTCTTTTTTAAATTTTTTTATTCAATATATTTTTATTTACATTTCAAATGATTTTGCCTTTTCTGGGCCCCTGTTCCCCGAAAATCACATAAGCCCCCTTCCCTCCCCATGTTCTCCCCGCCCACCCCTTCCCACTTCCCTGTTCTGGTTTTGCTCTATACTGCTACCCTGAGTCTTTCCAGAACAAGGGGCCACTCCTCGGTTCTGGTACCTCATTTGTTGTGTGGACTGCTTGTTGGGTATTCCAGTTTTCTAGGCTAATTGCCACTTATTAGTGAGTGCATACCATGATTGATCTTTTGAGACTGGGTTACCTCACTTAGTATGATGTTCTCCAGCTCCATCCATTTGCCTAAGAATTTCATAAATTCATTGTTTCTAATGGCTGAATAGTATTCCATTGTGTATATATACCACATTTTTTGCATCCATTCTTCTGTTGAGGGATACCTAGGTTCTTTCCAGCTTCTGGCTGTTATAAATAGGGCTGATATGAACATAGTGGAGCATGTATCATTACATGCTGGGGAATCCTCTGGGTATATGCCCAGGAGTGGTATATCAGGATCTTTTGGGAAGAAATGTGTCCAGTTTTCTGAGGAACCACCAGACTGATTTCCAGAGTGGTTGTACCAATTTGCAACCCCACCAGCAGTGGAGGAGTGTTCCTCTTTCTCCACATCCTAGCCAACACCTGATGTCTCCTGAATTTTTAATCTTAGCCATTCTGACTGGTGTAAGGTGAAATCTCAGGGTTGTCTTGATTTGCATTTCCCAAATGACTAATGAAGTCGAGCATTTTTTAAGATGCTTCTCAGCCATCCGAAGTTCTCCAGGTGAGAATTCTTTGTTTAACTCAGTACCCCATTTTTTAATAGGGTTATTTGGTTTTCTGGAATCTAACTTCTTGAGTTCTTTGTATATATTCGATATTAGCCCTCTATCTGATGTAGGGTTGGTGAAGATCTTTTCCCAGTTTGTTGGTTGCCGATTTGTCCTTTTAATGGTGTCCTTTGCCTTACAGAAACTTTGTAATTTTATGAAGTCCCATTTGTCAATTCTTGATCTTAGAGCATAAGCTATTGGTGTTCTGTTCAGGAATTTTCCCCCTGTACCGATGTCCTCAAGGGTCTTCCCCAGTTTCTTTTCTATTAGCTTCATAGTTTCTGGCTTTATGTGTAGCTCCTTGATCCATTTGGAGTTGAGCTTAGTACAAGGTGACAAGGATGGATCAATTTGCATTCTGCATGCTGACCTCCAGTTGAACCAGCACCATTTGTTGAAAAGGCTATCTTTTTTCCATTAGATGTTTTCAGCCCCTTTGTTGAGGATCAAGTGGCCATAGGTGTTTGGGTTCATTTCTGGATCTTCAATCCTGTTCCATTGATCCACCTGCCTGTCACTGTACCAGTACCATGCAGTTTTTAACACTGTTTCTCTGTAGTATTGCTTGAGGTCAGGGATACTGATACCCCCAGAATTTTTGTTGTTGAGAATAGTTTTAGCTATCCTGGGTTTTTTTGTTATTCCAGATGAATTTAAGAATTGCTCTCTCTAACTCTATGAAAAATTGAGTTGAGATTTTGATGGGTATTGCGTTGAATCTGTATGTTGCTTTTGGCAAAATGGCCATTCTAACTATAGTAATCCTGCCAATCCATGAGCATGGGAAGTTTTTCCATTTTTTGAGGTCTTCTTCCATTTCCTTCTTCAGAGTCTTTAGGTTCTTGTCATATATATCTTTCACATGTTTTGGTAAGTGTCACCCCAAGGTACTTTATACTGTTTGTGGCTATTGTGAAGGGTGTGACTTCCCTAATTTCTTTCTCAGCCTGCTTATCCTTTGAGTATAGGAAGGCTACTGATTTACTTGAGTTGATTTTATAACCAGCCACTTTGCTGAAGTTGTTTATCAGCTGTAGGATTTCTCTAGTGGAGTTTTTTTGGGTCACTTAGGTAGACTATCATATCATCTGCAAATAATGATAGTTTGACTTCTTTTTTTCCAATTTGTAACCTTTTGACCTCCTTACGTTGTCTAATTGCCTGAGCTAGTACCTCAAGTACAATATTGAAAAAATAAGGAGAAAGGGGGGGCAGTCCTGTTTAGTCCCTGATTTTAGTGGGATTGCTTCAAGTTTCTCTCCCATTTAGTTTGATGCTGGCTACAGGTTTGATGTATATTGCTTTTACTATGTATAGGTATGGGCCTTGAATTCCTGTTCTTTCCAAGACTTTAAGTATGAAAGGATGCTGAATTTTGTCAAATTCTTTTTCAGCATCCAGTGAAATGACCATGTGGTTTTTTTCTTTGAGTTTGTTTATGTAGTGGATTGCATTGATGGATTTCTGTATATTGAACCAACCCTGCATCCCTGGGCTAAAGCTTACTTGATCATGGTGGATGATTGTTTTTATGTGTTCTTGGATTCGGTTGGCAAGAATTTTATTGAGTATTTTTGCATCGATGTTCATAAGAGAAATTGGTCTGAAGTTCTCTTTCTTTGTTGGATCTTTGTGGTTTTGGTATCAGCATAACTGTGGCTTCATAGAAGGAATTGGGTAGTGTTCCTTCTGTTTCTATTTTGTGGAATAGTTTGAAGATTATTGGTGTTCAGTCTTCTTTGAAGGTCTGATAGAATTCTGCATTGAAACCATCTGGTCCTGTGCTTTTTTTGGTTGGAAGACTTTCTATGACCCCCTTCTATTTCTTTAGGGGTTATAGGACTGTTTAGATGATTTATTTGGTCCTGATTTAATTTTGGTATTTGGTTTCTGTCTAGGAAATTGTCCATTTCCTCCAGATTCTCCAGTTGTGTTGAGTATAAGCTTTTGCAGTAGGATCTGATGATTTTTTGGATTTCCTCAGTTTCTGTTGTTATATCCCCCTTTTCATTTCTAATTTTGTTAATTTGGATACGTTCTCTGTGCCCTTTGGCCATTCTGGCTAAAGGTTTATCTATCTTGTTGATTTTCTCAAAGAACCAGCTCCTGGATTCGTTGATTCTTTGTATGGTTCTCTTTGTTTCCACTTGATTGATTTCAGCCCTGAGTTTGATGATTTCCTGTCTTCTACTCCTCCTGGGTGAATTGGCTTCTTTTCGTTCCAGGGCTTTCAGGTATGTCTTTAAGCTGCTAGTGTATGCTCTCTCCATTTTCTTTTTGGAGGCACTCAGGGCTATGAGTTTTCCTCTTAGCACTGCTTTCATTGTGTCCCATAGATTTGGGTATGTTGTGTTCTCATTTTCATTACATTCTAAAAATTCTCTGATTTCTTTATTTCTTCTTTGGCCAAGGTGTCATTGAGTAGATTATTGTTCTGCCTCCATGTGTATGTGGCCTTTCTGTTGTTTTTGTTGCCTTTGGAGACCACTCTTACTCCATAGTGATCTGATAGGAGGCATGGGATTAGTTCAATCTTCTTATATTTGTTAAGGTCTTTCTTGTGACCAATTATATGGTCGATTTTGGAGAAGGTACCATGAGGTGCTGAGAAAAAGGTATATTCTTTTGCTTTAGGGTGAAATTTCTATAAATATCAGTCAAATCCAATTGGTCCCAAAGATTAAATTAGTTTTACTCTCCCCCTGTTTGGTTTCTGTTTTCCTGATCGGTCCATTGAGGAGAGTGAAGTGTTGAAGTCCCCCACAATTATTGTGTTAGGTGCAATGTGTGCTTTGAGCTTTAGTAAAGTTACTGTTACGAATGAGGGTGCTCTTGCATTTGGCGCATAGATGTTCAGAACTGAAAGTCATTCTTGTTGGATTTTTCCTTTGACCAGCAAGAAGTGTCCTTCTGTATCTATTTTGATGACTTTAGGTTGAAAGTCAATTTTATCTGATATTAGAATGGCTACTCCAGCTTGTTTCCTGAGACCATTGTCTTATCAAATTGTCTTCCAGCCTTTTAGTCTAAGGTAGTTTTTGTCTTTGACACTGAGGTGTGTTTCCTGTATGCAGCAAAATGTAGGGTCTTGTTTCCTTATCCAGTCTGTTACTCTATGGCTTTTTATTGGGGAATTGAGTCCATTGATGTTAAGAGATATTAAAGAATAGTGATTATTACTTCCTGTCATATTTGATGTTAATTTTATATTTGAGTGGTTATCTTCTTTTGAGTTTGATGAAAGAAGCTACCTATCTTCCTTTTTCTAGGGTGTAGTTTCCCTCCTTGTATTGGAGTTTTCCTCCTATTATTCTTTGTAGAGCTGGGTTTGTGGAAAGATATTGTGTAAATTTGGTTTGTCTTGGAATATCTTGGTTTCTTCATCTATGGTGATTGAGAGTTTTGCTGGGTATAGTAGTTTTGGCTGACATTTGTGTTCTCTTAGAGTCTGCATGAGATTTGCCCAGGATCTTCTAGCTTTCATTGTCTCTGGTGAGAAATCTGGTGTGATTTTGATATGTCTTCCTTTATATGTTACTTGGCTTTTTTCTCTTACTGCCTTTAATATTCTTTCTTTGTTTAGTACATTTGGGGTTTTGATTATTATGTGACAGGAGGTATTTCTGCTCAGGTCCAGTCTGTTTGGAGTTCTGAAGGCTCCTTGTATGTTCATAGGCATCTCTCTCTTTAAGTTGGGAAAATTTTCTTCCATAATTTTGTTGAAGATATTTACTGGCCCTTTCTGTTGTAAATCTTCACTCTCATCTATACCTATAATCCTTAGGCTTGCTCTTCTCATTGTGTCCTGGATTTCCTGGATGTTCTGGGATACAAGCTTTTTGCATTTTGCATTTTCTTTGAATGTTGAGTCAATAGTTTCTATGGTATCTTTGGCATCTGAGATTCTTTCTTCCATCTCTTGTATTCTGTTGTTGATATTTGCATCTGTGGCCCCTGATTTCTTCTCAATGTTTTCTATCTCCAAAGTTGTCTCTCTTTGTGATTTCTTAGTTATTTCTACTTCTGTTTTTAGATCCAGGATGGTTTTGCTCAGTTCCTTCATTTGTTTGTTTGTGTTTTCTTTTACTTTAAGAGATTTTTGTGTTTCCTCTTTCATGACTTCTGCCATTAGAGTCATTTTCTCCTCCATTTCTTTAAGTTTTTTTTTTTTTTTTTGTGTGTGTGTGTTTCTTTTTTATTGGCTTCTATTTCTTGAGCCTTATTCTCCTGAGTTTCTTTAAGTGATTTTTGTGTTTCCAGTATACGGGTTTCTAGCTTATTCATGTCCCCCTGTATTTCTCTAAGAGATTCATTTATGTCCTTTTTGTGGTCTTCTAGTAGTATCATGACCAGTGATTTTAAATCCAAATCTTGTTTTTCTGGTGTGTTGGCATATCCAGGACTTGCTGATGTTGGAGAGTTTGGTTCAGACGCTGCCATATTGCCTAGATTTCTGTTAGTAGCACTCCTATGTTTGCCCTTTGCCATCTTGTTATCTCTGATGTTAGTTCGTCTTGTCTGTGGCTGGTGTTTGAACCTACTGTGAGGCTGTAGGGCTATTTCTGTAACACTGGATGGCTGGGTTTCCCCTGTCACAGATTGCTGATGTGCTGCCTTCCTTTTGGGTACAGTTGGAGCCCTGGTGTGTCCTGCCCTAAGCAATGTTATGCTTGGGTTTTCTCTGTGGACTGAACCTGGTACTGCCCTTCTGCTCTGACAGAGAGGGAAGATGGCAGCAGTCATCCCTCAGGGCACCGGCCCCAAGCCTGGCTGGCACACAGAGGAACTACTGTTCTCTCAGTTCCTAGGTGCAGGAGGCAGCCTACGGCTCGGTTGTCTGCGTCCCCCGAGGTCTTACCCTCCGAATAACTCAGTACCTGGGGTGGCCTTTCTGGTCCGGCTTGGGACACAGATGGTGCAGAGCAGAGTACCTGCTTCTGGTGGCCCATGGAGGTACTGATGTTCTCCCAGTTCTTAGGTGCAGGGGGCAGCCCGCAGCTCGGTTGTCTGTATCTCCCAGGTCCCACACTTGGGCTAGCTCAGTACCTGGGGTGGCCTGTCTTGTCTGGCTGGGCACAAAGATGGCGACTCCACCTTCTCTGCAGGGCAGAGATCAGGGACAAAGATCAAACTTTTTCTTTCAATGTGATTTTACCACTTGAAGTGAGAGAAGTTGAGAAATCTTAAAGACTTTGTCATGAAAATGCCTAAAATATATATTACATGCAACTGTAGACTGACCTCACCCGTTCTCATGTAAGTCAAAGGTAAGATTTTGCCGTGTCTGATTACTCCTTTACTGGCATACTGTCAATTATTTGAATTGATGATTCAATCCCCTGAAAATACTTGTGGCTTTATGATGGTGATGGTTAATTGGTATGTGCTTATCATAAAACTTGAATAGTGCTGCAAGCTCCTTTACTATCCTGTGATTGGTTCCAGAAGCATCTCTTCTAAACAGCAGTTTCTGATTGGCTGGCATTGTCTGAGCCAGACATCCTTGGTCTCTTAGGCAGTCCTCAATTAGGTTCTCCTGCAGGAGGTGCCTTTGCAGAGGTGGCCATAACCACTCCTCCTACAAAGATAGAATATGTTCTCTTGGTCAAGAAAAAGTTCTTAATATATTTAAAAATACCCTTCTATATCCAAAGTATGTTTTCCAGACAGAGTAGAAAGAAGCTAGACATCTATAATACAGTTTATTTTCCAATAGCAGCTACAACAGAATGCCAAAAACTGGGTGTTTGAATTACCAGACATTTATACCTGGCATTTCTGAAGACCAGAATTCTGAAATCAGTGCTGGGTTAATCCACTGCTCAGGAGAGGACAGTCACCTGACCATGTCTTCATGTTTGAAAGAAAGACATCTGTGATTTTTCTTCCTTGTCAGGGCACTAACACCACAACGTGAGCACTACCACCACAACGTGATAGCTCTGTCTGCATGATCTAAGCACTGCAGCACCACACAAAGACCCACATGAAACAAAGGCCATAAGAGGAAAGATTTCAGCAGGTGAATTATGTGGTGATATAAACACTTCTTCCTATTTGGAAACAAAATACTTCTAAACACCCTGTGCATCACAGAGAAGGTGTTTCATGGAGTGGATTTGAAAAAGTCTCCCAAAGTCACATGTGCCATCAATTAGTTCCTACTTTGTGGTGCTATATGGCAGGGTAGGTGGGGGACCTTTTGGAGATAGGGTCTAACTTGAGGAAGCAGGTCACTGGAGGATATGAATACAGTTTCAACCTGGTTTAAACCAGTTGAAACAAACTGGTTTCATGTTGCTGCCAGCAGCAACAGGTAAATCGGATCCCTGAAAAAGAGCCCTGGGGATGTATGGGAAGGTGGAGAAAAGAGAATTGAGTCAAGACAAGATTGTGCTGATCAAGACTGAAACTTTAGTAAATATTAGTCAATATATAGCTTTGGAAAACTCCTCCCAGACTTCAAGGTGATGTCCAGGTCTTGCTGGCTCGATTCTCAGTGAGTCACATGCTGATCTCAGAGAACTGTAAATCTAGCCGATCTGAAATTCTTCTATGTGGGGCTGCCGTGGCTTCCAGGTGAGAGCAGAGGGTTGTGTTATTCTATAAAGAACAAAGCCCAGGAATTTCACAGGCTGAGAGCTGATGATCAGAGCAGAGGCTGGAAAGCCAAGTTCAAACACCACAGGGGGGAAGGGACAGTTTCAACCAGTCCTTTTCCTTCCTTCCTTCCTTCCTTCCTTCCTTCCTTCCTTCCTTCCTTCCTTCTTTCTTTCTTTCTTCCTTCCTTTCTTCCCTCCCTCCCTCCATCCCTCCTTCCTTCCCTCCATCCCTCCTTCCTTCCTCCCTCAACTACTCCCTTCCCCTCCCTCCCTCCCTCTTTCCCCCTCTTTCTTCTTTCTTTTTCTCTTTCTTTCTTTCTTTTTTTTCTTTCTTTCTTTTTCACTTTACAAACTGTTTTCTTCCAAAATTTCAGTCACCCATTAAACAATCCTTGCCTTCATTCCCACTCCCTTTCTCCTCTGAGAGTGTGGGGCCTCCCTAGTTATCCCCTGCACTGTGGTGCATCAAGTCCCTATGAGGCTAGGTACATCCTCTCCCACTGAAGAACATATTCCCCATACAGGCAACAGCTTTGGAAATAGCATCTTGCTCCAGTTGCTCAGGACTGACATAAAGAACAAGCTCCACATCTGCTACACATGTGCAGAGAGGCATAGGTAGAGCCTGAGTATGCTCTTTAGCAGGAAGTTCTGTCTCTGAATGCCCAGTCTTGTGCCCAGATCACAAAAACCTCAAAGAGACCACCAGGAACCACAACACTGATGCAAGCACATGAGAGTCTTTATTCAAGCTCCATCTTGGGTCACAAATTTTTCTGATGCAACAGTATAGAAGAGAGCACCACAGTCTAGGGGAAGGCAGTTTATTAAAAAAATGGCAAGGGTAGTTTCCAAGCCTTAGCATTGCATGAGAGGGTAAAGGAACATTAAGCCACAAAGATGGAGCATGCATAAAAAGTAGCAGCTTGATCTGGGAACCGCTTAGAATTTCTTAGCCCACTCTGTTGTTATCAGTTAGCTACATCTGCTGTGTCTATTTTGCAATGCCGGGAAGATCTCAGACCTCAAGGATGGGGGCCCTTTTTTAAGGGCTAGTTAACTTAGAATGGAATCTTGAAAACAAAATAGAGTTTACTCTGCTACCTCAGTCCCTTCACCAGAGGTTCCGGTTAGTTTACTCTGTTGGTCTTCCTTTTGAGTTGCTATCACTTTAGAAGTCAAAATCCTTCCTCCTCTTCTTTCATCAGAGTCTTTAAGCTCCATCATCTACTATTTCTGATTGTCTGTATCTCTCTGAGACAGCTGCTGGGTAGAGACTCTCAGAGGACAGTCATTCTCGACTCCTGTTTTGTTCCCTTGCTGCTTTTAATATTCTTTTTTTTTTTTTTTTTTTTTTGGTTATTCTATAGATTTTGTGTTTTGATTATTATGTGGCAGGAAGATTTTCTGGTCCAGTCTAATTGGTGTTCTATAAGCTTCTTATATGATTATATGTATCACATTTATTTTTTTAGATTGAGAATGATTTCTTCTACAATTGAAAATATTTTCTGGTCCTTGGAACTGGGACTCTTAGCCTTCTTCTATTCCTATTATTTTTAAGTTAAGTCTTCTCATGATATCCCCAATGCCCTGGATGTTTTGTGTTTTGAAATGTTTAAATTTAACATTTCTTTTGACTGCTGAATCAATTTCTTCTATTGTATCTTCTATACCTGAGGTACTCTCTCTCTTTATCTGCTGGTGATGCTTGCATCTGTTGTTCCTGTTCTCTTCCCTGGAGTTTCTATCTCCATGATTCTCTCAGTTTGTGGTTTATTTTATTTTTTCTATTCACACTTCCAGATCTTGCACAGTTTCAATTATTTCCTTCACCTGTTTAATTGTACTTTTCTGTATATTTTAAAGGATTTGTGTCCTCTTTCCAGATGTCTACATGTTTAATTGTATTTCCCTATATTTCTTTAAGGCACGTGTTCATTTCCTCGCTAAAGGCTTCTATCATCTTTATAAGATTGGGTGTAAGGTCATTTTCTTGTGCTTTGGTTATGTTAGGATATCCAGTGCTTCCTATAGTATGGTAGCTGTGCTCTGAAGCTTTCATATTGCCCTGGCTTTTGTAGATTGTGTTCTTTTGATGTTCTTTAGCCATCTGGATGGCTTTAGTTCCTGGATGATCCTTTTGTTATAGGTATTTGGAATGGGGATCAATCTCAATTGTCCTGGTATGACATGCCTTTGATGGGTATGACTGGGCAGTATGGTTCCAGATCTGTAGGTTTATATGGGTCAGAATCCACAAGTCCAATGAAGGTGTGCAGAGAGGTAGCAGGAGAATGGAGATCTACCTGATTGAGAAATGTAGGTTGCTCAGGGCATCTTGGTCTGTTTCAGGGGACTTAGCAATTAGAGAAGATTAATGGTGGAAGAGAAACTTACCTGTATGGTTCAGAAACTATAGGTCTGATGAAGGTGGGGAATCATCTTCATTTATTAACAACATTAAAATGATGTCAAGAAACAAACCAGAACTCATTCTTTTCAGTTTTAGAAAGTAAAATTTTAGTTCAGATTGCAAGAATATATTTTTAGAAAATATATTCTTACAAAACCACTTACAAAACCAATATTTTGATAAATAGGTAGTTATATATTACAGATAGATATATAGATAAACAAAATTTGATAGATGATACATAAATGATGTTAGACACTTGATAGAGACAAAATAGGTAGATATTAATAGATGCTGATAGATGGTAGCTATGATGATTATAAATAGATTTAGGATAGAATATGAATGCTCATATATCTTAGATACTTATTTCAGATACATACATGTATTTTAAATGTATACATTTATCTTAGATAATATCTATTTTTGCATATATATTTGCATATATACTGCTCTATATTTGCATTGATATAAGAAATAAGTAACAAAAGAAATTCAAGATGACCAATATTTTCAAGAAATATTTAATATTTAAAAATCCTTAGAATCCATATAGTAAAAGAAGCTAAGAAAAATGTTGAATTAAAAGAATAGACAATTTAATAATCTTTTGATAATTTGTTTCTAAACTGAAAGAAATAGATTGACATATGTAACAAGGAATATTTTGAACACCAACTACACAAAATCATAGATGAACATCACAAACCACACCAAAGTCAAAGTATCAACCATATGAGCTAAAAAAAAAAAATGTTAAATTCTGCAGGATAAATGCTAGTCAATATACAAAGGCAGGAATTGCAACCACAAATTAGAAAAGGAATTACATATTTTGGTTCCCAAATTAAATGACAATAAACTAAAGGTATTGTAGCCAGCAATGTCGTCCTGATAAGTTGATGGAGAAGACAGAGAATACGTACACAGAATCATACTCTGGTGTAGAGAAAAGTGAAGTTATACAATTGTAGGAAATTGGATAGAATTTAAAGTATTATATCAAGTTAGGGAATGATATCTTAGGAAGAACAAAAGTGGTGTGTTCTCTCAGGTATAGACCCTCACTTTTACTGTTTGTATGCAAATAAACAAATGGAAAAGATTTGAAATTAAAAAGGAGGCCATGAGGAGAGCAGGAAGAATAGAGAGAGTAGGTTGAAGAGATGGGAACATGGAGCATGAACTATGGAAAAAGAGGCTCCTGGGCCAGCGAGTGGCAGGGGAGGGAGAAGCAATGAAGAAGAAGCAGGAGTGAGAAACTAGAAAGCCAAATTTTGTTTGAAAAACTCCATAGAAGACAATTCTTATTAGCTATTCTACTGATTCTTACAAAATAGATAATTTAATAATCTTTGAAATGTTAAACTAATCCTTTCATTGGGGTCCTTTAATTTACACTCCCAAATAGAGAGCATGGTATACACAGTTGAAAGACTACCAGTTCACCAGAATATCCTTTTACCTTAAAGTTGATGGAGAAAACAGTAATAGTTAAGACAATGAATATATACAGTAGAAAATCATACTCATTCAATTTCATATAATTTTACAACTTCGTTTTTCCCTATAACAAATTGCATGGAACTTAAAATATATCAAATGAGAGTGTTTCAGCCCCCCCTCAGAAGCCTATAAAACAAAGCAACCAACAGTAGTCAGGTCTACCGGGGTATTCCCACTCACGTGGCCTACTGTACATTCTGGAAACATATTTCCAAATTGTACTATTATTCTTTTTGAAACAAAGTTGCTGTACCCTCTGGCAAATACATAGAAGCCATTATTTCAATCCTTTTAATAAGAAGTCTAGAAATACCAGGCCAGACTGTGACATGTAACAACTGTGATGTAGTGTGTAACTGGTTCCATTGTCCCACAGTGCTATATCCTCAGCAAACTTTGGCCATGGTCCCACCATGAAGGGGTAGTAATGACATCAAACTCCTAAAAGACCAAGTTTTTGGTTAGCTTCTCTTCTAGCCTTTGTCCATGCAGGCTGCAGCCATTCTCTCAGCGAGATGGTTATCTTTGACATATTTAATCCAGTTTTCTTTTCATACTCCTCTAAATGAAAAGCAGCCTGCAAAACCAAGAGTTTCTGCTTCCTCTCTCAGGCACTTTTTTATTACTCTGGTCTCTATTTTTAGAGGATGGGGCAGGCTTGTATGTTATATTTACCCATTTTTAATATTTTATGTAATTTTAAGTATTTATTTTTATATTAACATATGTGAGTGCTTGCCTGTGTGCATTTTCTGTGAAGCACATGTGTGCCTGATGCTGGAGAAGGTCAAAAGAAGGCTCTTGTTTCTTCTGGAGATGAAATTAAGGATGGAGTTAGCTGCCTGTGAGGTATATGTACTTATTTCTTATGCAAGAGCAAAAAACTGCACTTACGTGTGGGGCCACGCCTCTACCCTCTACATACACTATTGTATTAGCAACAGTTTTAATATGAATATATTTAAATAACAAAAACATCCATCACATTTGAGGGTGAAAGTCACTAAGTTTCCCATAGCATCATTTTAAGTGCATATTGACAATGATCTTTCTCTTGATTGCTAAGTATTATCAAGGGAAGAAAGTGGCAGATAATTAAATGGCATATGAATGACTGTATTTTCTCTTATTTTGATGGGGTTTCATCTGTCTGTCTATCTGTCTCATATAGTACATGTTACTCCCAGGAGATATATCTCTAGACTGGTGTATAATAGTAGAATTTCTGTTCCAGAGTTACTTTTTTTCTGTATGCTATTTGGAACAAAGCTTCTAATTTTTTCTACATGAAAGAAAATAACAAAAGTGTAAATAAATTAATTAATTAATTTTGAAAAAGAAAGAAAATAGCAGTTGATCGTTTGATTGCCTGTGTAATATATTTTGACATTTTGAGAAAAAATGATATATATATATATTTTTTTTTCCCCTAAGGATTTTTGTAGCAAAATTTTGTTGTGCTCAAACAAATTAAGATTAAAGTGACTTTTCCCTAGCTTTTCCACTTAAGTAATACTAGTGAAGAGAAAAGAAATGACTAATTGAAAGAATTCTGTAAAATATTTAAATCTTGGGCTTTTCTCTAAAACTGAATATTAAAACCTGCTATTATGCACATCTCCAAGTCTGTCTAAGCTGGGTATTTATCTAAAGTAAATAAAAATTTAGGGAGAAAAATAGAAAAAATGGTTTGCATAGATTGAAAATACTATAGCACACAGACAATTGTGAAATATATGTAATAAAATAATCACTGCTGTTTTCTTCCTAGTCTTTAAACAAATGTTTCACCAGCTCACAGATTTTCCTTATATCAACAGCATATCTAGCATCTGGAATCTGCAATGGAGAACCCACATGCCCAAGTCCAATTGGCTGCTCCTGACCAATGACCCCAGCTGGTAGGTATGGAATGACTCAGGGGATCCATTATTGAGACACAAGAGATTCCTTGGATTAAAGACATGCCTCATAGACATTCCAAGGTATTGCACAAATTTCCTTCTATGGTATAATTATATAATTTGTAATCTAGAAAACTATTATTGTTTTCTTCTATTTGATTAATTAATCCTGGGAAGGATGTTACAGTTTATCTCAGGCTGGCATAGCTGTCTTAGTCTCTTTACAGTTGGGGTTACAAATATGTGCCACCAAACTCAGTCTTTGATTCATGGTTGAAATCAGTACTTTTATCTAGTTTGGAATCTGGCATCATATATATTTCATTTCCTTTTGATCCTTTTTGCAATCTTTGAGTATATAACCCCTGTGTATTTCACAAACTGAGAGATGCATATGTTCATTTTAGTGTTTTCATGGCTGCAAGCTATTACAAAGTCCTTTATCTAAAGATTACAGTGCCTTACATGCTTTGAACAGTTGAAACATTTTCCCTTAATTTATTAACTTATTCATGTCTTTCCACAGTAATAAAACTCAAAATAAGACACATTCCAATTGATGGCAGGCCCCTGCTGGTGCAGCCCAACATGGTTTTGTTGCAGACAGAGTTACATGGTTCCTTCTTCTGGAACAGGACCCCAGTGTCAGCCTCCACAAGTGTCCATGGCTGTTGGCCATAAGGTTTGTTTGTATAATAATGTGAATATTTTCTGGACCCACTAGCAATGGAGAACTCTTTTCTTCTGAGGAATGTCCTCCCTGTTAATGTTCATGACACCATGATAATCAGAAACAGCAGGATTTCAGGAATCTAGGGTGAGGCTAAGTCTTAACAACATGGTAAACACTGGCACCTTCAGGACAGTCCTTTAGGCTATGGGAACAGTTCAATAATATATAATTTCTCAACTAGGTAAAAATATAAGGATGTCATGTGAATTTTCAGGGGCTTCACGAATCTAAAGGAACAGAAGTATAGCTACACTATGAACCAGCTTGTCAGAAAGATACAAATGTGGACAGATACTAAAGCAGGTAGATTCCTAAGTTCAAACTCAGCATAGCAGAGAACAAGATTAGGCCCAGGAATGGCGGATATGGAAATATGGGGGCAGGTTGCCAACAACCTTAATCTTTGCTTAACAAAGAAAGACAGTTCTCTGAATTCTTTTGCAATGTTAAGAGAAAGATGTATACTTGCTTTCTCCTAAGAATCAAAGGGCAGGGGAGGAGGGTCACAGGATGCTGATTCATAAGATAACCAAAAGGAATACTTGGAATAAATGACTGGATTGATATGTAAAATAAAAGTGGGCATGTGTTCTACAGGAGATGAGCTACCCAGGGAATTTTTTAGGATAAAAAGAGAGAACTACTCGATGAACAGACACACAAACAAGCAAGTAGGATGTGGACAGGGAAATCTCTTAGACTAGAAAGTAAGCCGAATATAGACAGAGAAATATCCTGAGTGGAAGCAGAACATGGAGAGGAAACTGGAAAAACTGCTCCTGGATATCCATTCTCTTAGAACACCTCTCTAAGTCAAGACTGGTCCTTGTGCCCTTGCTTCTCTCCTTCCAGTATCATCCTCACACTCTGGTCCCCCATTCTCCCTCTCCCTTCTCCTCTGAGAAGGGATGCCTGCCTATGGGTCCCTAACCGTTATAACACATCAGGTCTAAATAGGACTAGTTACATCCTCTCTCACTGAGGCCAAACAAGGCAGCCTAGTTAGAGGAAATAGCTCCAAATGGAGACAACAGAGTCAGAGTCAGCCCCTGCTTCACTTGTTAGTAGACCCATATGGAGACTAGGCTGCACATATGTATGCACAGGGGTCTTAGGTCTAACCCACATATACTCTTTGGTTGCTGGTTCAATCTCTGTGAGCCAATATGGGCTCAGGACTCTGTAGATCTTGTGGTTTCCTTGATCCCTTAGGTTCCCTCAGTTTGTAAGTGTCCACGATTTACCAAAGAACCATACCCCAGATGCAAATAGTATACAAGAAGCAAAGAGCACTTTGTTCTACAGAAGTTTAACATACTGGGGTCTACCCAAGATGCAGACCCCCAGGTAAGCTCAAATACCCAATTTAAAGCACATTAGGGGGATTCTAGGGAGTTATAGGTGACCTTAATCTTACTTGGTTTGCTCTATCTCTAGGAACATTCCAGAACCGTTGCTGTGTGTGAGGCTAGAGACTATTGTTAGGGAAGCCTGGAAACTTTTGACAACTCGTGGTTCTTGAATCAGGCCATGTAATTGGGCAGCTTCTGTTAGCAGGACAGTCCCTGATTGGCTGCCTGAGGCCTGGAATTTTTCCAGTAACTGACTTGCCTGGACTTGCCCAGCTCTGGGGAACAGAGATCTAGGCCTAGTCTCCTGAACTGCCAGTTTGAATTCTGTCATGGACTCAGCCTGTCTCAGTCCTCTCAAGTCATTCTTCCTACTCTTCCACAAGACTCCATGGGTTTTGGCTAATGCTTGTCTGTGGGTCTCTGCATCTGTTTACACAATCTGCTTGATGAAATCTTTCAGAGGACAGTTATGCCAAGCTCTTGTATACAAGCATAGTAGTGTCATTAATAGTGTTACAGGTTGGCCCTCTGGAATGCGATGAGTTTCAAGTCATTAGTTGGCCTACTCTCTGCTTAATCTTTATCTCTTCACATCTTGTAGGCAGGAAAAATTTTGGGTGGAAAGTTTTGGGAGTGGGTTGGGGTCTTCCCTCCATTGCAAGTACTGCCTGACTTCATGAGGTGGCCACATTAGTATCTATAATTCTTGCTGCTGGGAGTTTCAGTTCGAGTCACCCCCATAGACTTACCAGAGCCTCCCCTATCTCATGTCTCTAGCTCATCCCCGAGATGCCCTGCAACAGATTTCTGTGGGAGACCAAACTGTGGGAAACTAGACTTTCAACAGCTCACACCTTGAGAATCCACTGACCCTTTGTCGGGAGCAGAACCACCCTCTCCTTCACACAAGGCTGATCATGAGAATCAACTGGTCCTTATCTTGGCTGAACACCTTGGGTTTTGTAGGCAGAATCAGTATTCCAGAAAAACTGCTAAATGTTTCAAGCCTGCAGTCAGCATCCACCTCAGATGTCCTTCCCTTTTTCTGTGCCTTTAGCATTCCCCCTCAGCCCCTCCCTATTTCCTCACTGTGTATTCATAACCAGGATTTCAGCCTTTCATTAAATAGACCTTGACAAGACAATCCTTTGCTTGGTCTCGCTCCCTTTTCTCGCCCGTTTCTCTTTCAGCCTTGGTCTTCCTTGACCCCTCCTCCCCCGAATAACTAGGGATAGGTTTCCTTTCTCTTTCACAGCCTGTCAACCCCCCCTCCCCACTTCTGATCCTTATCTTAGTTTCCCTTCTAACACCTACTTCTGCCCATCTGTTATGTTTAGTTTTAAATGCTACTGCCTTTGCCTGTGATCAGTCAAGCTACTAGCCACTCCTGGCTTCCCTTTTGTTCTACCAGCCTTTGCTCCAGGAGGTGACCTCACTACCAGCTCCGACCCAAGACCCTTGAATCTGCAGATAAATGACACATACATACAGTTTGTTACTTTACAACTTGTGTTCTAGGCACAATTGTTGGGTCTTCCTATCTCCCGCCTGGAAAAGCATGTCCTTATCAGTTTATTATCTCCATCTCTCTACTTGCCCTAAAGCTTAATGGCAGGTCCCATCTAGCCTCTGCCAAACATCCTTGGTTGCTCTACTGTAGCAGAGGTAACAGGATCTCCCCAAGGCTTCACATGGTACCTGTGCTTTTCTTCTCCCAAAGCATGAGGAAGAAAGATTATCTCTACTGCCATGCATCTCTTTTTCCTCCCTGGGACCTGGAAGTCCCACCTGACCTTCAGCCCCGCAATTGGCTCTGGCCTTCTTTACTGACAAATCAAGAGCCAATTGGTAAACAGGACTTTAACATCAGAACCACCAGTATGGATTACTGTTTCTCATTGCCATCTTAAAAATTAAGCAAAACAATGTGTAAAATATGAAACAACTACTGCCTAACATGTTGGTTCACATGCAGCACAGGATAGTTATGCCTAAGAAAATGGAGCCAGTTATGTTCAGCCCTGTGATTGTCTCAGTTCACTGTCTAGTGCTCTAGTATACTGCTGCCTTATAAAGTAAGGTCAAACTCTGTGTCTGGAAAGCCTTCTGGGGTCAGCACAAAATGGCAGACTCCCTTTACCAGCAGGGCTTCTCCTTCTCTGACTTTGTCTGGGGAATTCAACCCACCTCACCCCCACCCATACCCCCAATACACATACTTACAAACACATGTTTACCTGTGGAATGTCATGTAGCCTTGGTTAGATTACAAGTTCAGCTTCCTTTCTTCTGATAAGAACCCATTCAGCTAGCACCTGATATATGTGGAATGTCTCCCCATGCTAATAAGGCATCTCAGTACCTTAGCTTTTAGGCAATGGCCTCTGCCCACCCTGGATATTCCTACCCCCATCCCCCTTCACAAAACTGTATAACCCTTGATTCGCCCTGAAAGAAGTTGACCTGTCTTCCTGAAGCTGATTCAGGTATGTTATTATTACAATTTGTATTCATGGGCCTTGCAAAATCATGTTTGTCATCCACTCTGCTCTTTTCTACTTTGTGGGTCAGTGGTCAACAACCTCAGGAGACTCATTGGTGGTGTCTGAACAGGGGTCCTAGAACTCAGAGTTTTGTAACAACTCAAAGAAAAGGGGGTAGAGGGATCTTGCCTGACCATTCTGACCCAAAGATCAGTTCATCTCCTTTCCTTTCTTTGCTATGAAAGGAAACATCATAACGTGCACATTGGACCTAGGTCTTCCTTTTTTTATTACCTTGAGGATTGGATACTAGTAGGACAGCAGCCACCACAGAAAGAGACTATCTTTTATGGCATGTTAGGTATGTGGCTCTGACCAGGAAAAGGAGAAAGAAGAAGGACATTCCAACTCCCAAAGAGCAGATATGGGTATGCCAACTTAGCAAGGTATTCTTTAATATGGGAAGCTTTCTCTTTCAGAGGTTGTCTGGTCCAATCATGTAAGGAAGTTTTCTTTTTCATATGTGAAGACAATGAAAAACCTGTCTCACAACTTCAGGCATCTACAGCAGAGAGGGGATTCGTGTAGAAGCCAACCACAGATCTCCTCAAACTTGTGAGATCATTTTAAAAAAGAATATTTGTCCCACTTAGGTTCTTTTGTAGATTTGTTGGATTGAAAGATTCTTTCAATGTGGTAATTACTAGAAATGATCCATTCAATAAATCTCTAAATTAGTCAGGCAATGAAAGCTCAACAATCAGAAATTTTATGATTACACTTTTTTCTTAATCAATTTTGATTTAATTAAGTTTTATTTGTTTTTCCTAGGAAAATTTATTCTTATAAAGGAATATTAAAAAATTTAAATACGAGGCTTTTCGTTCTTTGAGCTGTTATGTGGAGAATGACTTACATTTGCTTGAGATTAAAATGTGATTTTAAAAACAAAGAAATAATCATATGATTTTGACAATGCTACTTTGAAAGTAATGCAATTAAACTTAGCATGAACTGTTTAGCATTGAAGTATCAGCATTTTATTAAATTCAGTATTTACAAAAAGTAGTATGCAATAATACAATCAAGCAGCAGGTGGCGGTGCTCTTCACTACTTGATTTCTACTGCTTTGAAGTGACTGAATACCAGAGGAGCTGCTTCTAGTATTCTCTGTATATATAACTGTCTTATGCACTCATTATGGGATTCTGGAATTTTCAAAATGAGTAGATACATATCCAGTATTTCAAATACTGTGTATAGGAATGCAGATTGTTAGTAGTTATATTTTATTGGAAAATATTAAATAACAACTATTAAAACAGAGAAGGTACAGTTTTATCAGGATGATTCTAATAGATGTGAAACAGTAGGATTTGAGGTGGGGGATAGAGAATAGGCACAAGCAGAAATATATCGTGGTCAGTGGGAATTCACAGCCAAGGGGAAGGATGATGGGTGCACGGTAATTGCTAAGAGGGGACATCAAAACAAAGATCAGTGTTATTGAACAAACTTCACTGGTTCTTGATGTCCAACAATATCATATCCCCAACAATAACACTAACTATGATGCCTTTAAGCAGTGATGCACAGATCCTGGTACATATGCTGTCATGGGTGTATATGATAGGAGGGTTAGAGTCTATATGACTTGGAATTTAGAAAAGAACAATGAAAGAAAGAAAAATTTTACAAAAAAGCACAGACTGTTCAGGAGAGAAATGGTTAGAGAGGAACAGAGGCTAGGTTGCTGGCTTTCTGATATGAGGAGTGACTTATTACACTTGCTTCATCAGATTGTCAGAATAGAGTGACACTAGACCACTTTAGAGGTCCTATAGTGGTTTAGAGAGATGCATTCAATATCAATAGTCAGGCCTCCAACTTAAGTAGGTGAAGCAGTCCTGAAGGAGGACAGCATGCCGAGACTGTGGCCAGGCTAGAGGAAATGTCATCCATGTGCTTCCTAGAGCTAATGCCATTCAGAAATGTTGACTTCATATTCCAAACCTCCTAATTCTGTGAGGGAAGTCAGACCAATAAATCATACAGTAATGAGTTAGAGATTAGTTTCAAACACTAATCCCTATTTATAGTTTAAACAAATTATGTGTGTGCATTAGAAGCACCCTAAAGATGAGTTTGCTTCTCCTTGACTCAACAGAAGCAATTATGGCCATGATGGAGAGGTTGCAGCAAGTTCTAAGAATAACTGGGAAAGGGGTTACATAGGAATTAGTAATTCATGCGCATCCACACATATGAACTATGATATACATTTGTAGTAACTTCAGCTACACAATATTTGAGCACCATGGAACTTTTTCCGTCTTCTCATTTCACCTGTCTTTTATTTTGTTTTTAACTGTACATTAAAAAAAATCACACTTAAAGTTTCACTTTGTTAGTTTCTATGTATCATTTGCATAATAAATATACTTCTTTAATTACATGTACACATTCCACTTGATCAGCCTACAACTCGCTGCACATTAGTTCCCCTTAGACACTACCACAATTAATAATCTCTTCTGATGTGCCCAAGGTACTATGTTTCCCAGCTTGCTCTGGAATTCTTGGACTCAGTTAAACTTCTTCCCTCAGTTTAACAAGTGATTTGGACTGCAGAAAAGAAACCTGCCAGCTAACAGGCATGGGCTAACAGCATAATTTAACTGCCTAATTATTAACCTTAATGACAAACAGGCAAATAATCAGAAAATAAGACAATTTTAAAATGAAGCTGACTATCCATAAAAACAGATTTTTAACACGGCATTAAAATTCCACCGAGGAATAATACAAGTAATGTGTACTTTTAAATTGAAATTCTATGTAGGGTCATTTGACCCCAGTATTTTACAGCTAGCCTCCTCTCTCAGACCCCACCAAAGATCAGGTGGAAGATATTCTCATTGGAACTCCAAACATGTAAGGGCCACTAGGGGGCACATTAAGCTTTTTTATTGGCGAGCCTGCCTTTCTTTTGATCTTCAAGCTGCCTTTGTTAAAAGGTTAGGAATCATCTCTTCTCAGCCTTTTGGCTAAGATCAAGTGTAAAAGGTTAGGAATCTCCTTAACTAACTCTCAATAAGAATTATAACTATACTACCTCTCTCACGTTTTGTATACAGACTCTGTCTCACTGGACATCAAGCAAGGATGCACACTATTACCAAGTGGCTGTCGTGTGTTCTGGATGTTTGCTCTCAGTTTTCTTTTAGTCCTCAAATTAGCCATCTTCTGAGGTGAATCTTACTACTTCTGGACCCAAGTAGGATGCCTTGACAGATAAGAGAACCTAGAGTGCTCAGACCAGTATCCCAAAATCCCCTAATGATAGTCAGAGTGACCTCTGAGAAGGCAAACACACCACTAGGAGTTAGATTCCCTCATAGGCAGACAGGAAGGAAGAGGAGCCATGTCTGAGTAGGTAATAGAGGTGGAGAACTTCCAAGATGGCTAGTTCTTTTTCAGCCTCCTAATCCAAGACATAATTTTCAGAGCTTAAGGGCATCTGAGGACTTTCCTTCCTCTAACAGGGAGCAACACTAAATCATGAGAGGTCAACACTTCAGAGACTCTGAAACCCTCAGCTGTCAGGGAGAGGCCTAGCAAGATCTCCCTGAGGTTTCTGCTTCATCTCTGTTTTGCAGAAAGAAGGTCTTTTTCTGTGGGTGTTTGCTTTGTCTGTTTTTCTTCACCACAATAAAAGCATTTCTTTACCAGAAAAATAATTAGTAAAAATTACCAACATAGGATTTACCATAAAAATAATGCTAAGAAAGAATAACATAATCCAACCCATGTCAATATATTAATATTTGTCTCATGTAAAATTATTTACACAACATATTTTCAAGTGTATATTCTTGTATTTAATTGTATATCAAATAATTTCCATAGCACTGGGTATCTTCTTTCTTATATTCTGCTTAATAGACACTAAATGTCTAACCCCTCCATTGTTATTAGACTTTTAAGGTAGCCAATGTGTATAAGCTATTCTTTGTAAACACTCTAGTAATGATAGGTGTGCACAAAAACCTAAAGATGTGTTTCTGTTGAGCCAGTTACTATTTCAGTCATAGACAAATTATCAACATTTGTACTCTTTAGAAAGTTATCTTCTTAAACCATTAGTGAATAGTTACTAAATGTACATTAATCAGAAGACTAAGAAATGTCAGAGTGATAAAGCATAACCCATGTTAGTTGTAAGGTCTCCACTGTTTGGCACCCAGAGAACATCTCTATGGGCCTGAATTTCAAATGATTCCTGCAAAGTAAATTTCCAAGGCTGCTTTGTTCACTCAAAAGTCATTTTCCTCAATTCCAAGCTGCTCTCCTCAGTTGTTGATCCAACTGGGGAACATGAAAGTCCTTTCAAATGTTGTATTTCTTCACTGATATGGGAACAGATGATAACTCTACTGCTGTGGAGTTTTATTGCCTGACATGTGATCATTAGATGTATATCACCTAGCATTAGAGAATCTGATGAAGATTGCAACCAGATAATCTGAGGTTTATGTGTATATAGATATGGCCTACATTTTTAAACAGAGAATGCGATGCTCATAGGACATTTCAGGAAATTCATGTCTCAAGAAAAGCAAAGAGTTCCAAGCATAAACTCAGGCTTCCTAAATCTCAAGACTTAAATCTAATGGCTTAAACATTGCAATTCTGTCTTGTTTATTTCTAAGCCAGGATATCTTAGACAAAGTAAACACATGGTGTTTTCAACCAATAAGTTCCTATTTTCAGGTTTCCTAAGGTTCCCCAAAGAGATCCAGGAAGAATCTTATGAGAGGAGGAGGATTGTCCTTTGGTTCCCAGGAAAGCTATCTTAATTTTCCTTTTTTTTTTTCAGCTTTTATTTTATTTATTTATTTATTTATTTATTTGGGTTTTTGTTTTTCTCTCTCTCTCCTTTTTTTATCGATATCTTCTTTATTTATATTTCAAATGATTTCTCCTTTCCTGTCTCCCTACTCCCTGAAAGTCCCATAAGCCCTCTTCCCTCCCCCTGTTTTCCCATTCACCCCTTCCCACTTTCCTGTTCTGGCATTGCCCTACACTGCTGCACTGAGCCTTTCCATAACCAGGGGGCCACTCCTTCTTTCTTCTTGGACATCCTTTGATATGTGGATTAGAATACATGCTCCACTATGTTCATAGCAGCCCTATTTATAATAGCCAGAAGCTAGAAAGAACCCAGCTATCCCTCAGTAGAGGAATGGATACAGAAAATGTGGTATATATACACAATGCAGTACTAGTCAGCCATTAGAAACAATGAATTCATGAAATTCTTATACACATGGATGGAGCTGAAGAACATCATCCTAAGTGAGGTCACCCAACCTCAAAAGATCACTCATGGTATGCACTCACTGATAAGCGGATATTAGCCTAGAAACTTGGAATATCTTAATTTTCTGATCTGCTGCATGCTTTGCTCATTCTATCTTCCCTTCTATAAAGACAAGAAGGTACAAACTGTGTACAATGAAGACTGGATACTAATTACAGTTCTGATTATTACTTACAGGTTACCTACACGAACTTAAAGAAGTGAGAGTGGGTCAGAATGACAGTAAGGAAGTTTTAGTCTTCCTTAAAATTTGTAAAACCAAGTAGAAAGCTGATTTGCAATGCCTGCCTCTTCAGACTGATTAATCCGCACTGACAGTTTAATTTTAGAGAGTTTAAGTACAGAACAATGATAAGTCATTTTAAATTTACTACATAAATGCATAAGAAGAGTTCTGGATTAGTTATGAATTTCAGGAACTCACAAGTATTTTCAATGACCCTGAAACAGAATTATATTTACAGTTTATCTTATCAGTCATGCTTGTATGTAAAGGTCTAATTCTGTTTCTTATAAAAATATATAAGGTTTTGAGTTATAAACTGCTGAGACACTTATTTTTTGTAAAAAAAAAAACAAAACAAAACAAAAACAAAAAACCAACAACAACAACAAAAAAAAAAACCAACAAACCTACCACACTTTTTATTGGAACAATCTTGAGTTTCATTTGACTTTGCTATCATTAATGTAACAAATCTCCAATAAGTCCTCACTATTCACTTTCACACATTCTAAAACGAATTAATCTTGGTAAGGAAAGTTCTGTTCTTTGGGAACCAAGACACTGAGCTGTCCAGTACCGAATTAATGCTATTCAAATGGATACCACCACTTGCTACCCACCCCAATAGTCTGGGTTCCCAAAGGAAAGACACATACACACCACCTTTATATTTGTATATGCCTTAAACAGATCAACAGCAGGGCCACTTCCTAATCTCCACGTGGGTAATCTACCTCCCTCTGTTCTTCCCAGGTCATTACCCTACTAAAATCTATATTTTACCTTTGCTGCCCCCAACCCAGTCAGGCAGCCCTCCTGTGGATGCCCTGGCTCCTGCATGGCACTACGCCATGGTGATGACCCGCACCTGTTCAGGTATGGTGTGTCTTCTCCTCTACTTTCTCCCAGCATGGAAGCCTCTGTGTGTGTGTGTGTGTGTGTGTGTGTCTGTCTGTCTGTCTCTCTCTCTGTGTCTCTCTCTGTGTCTCTCTGTCTCTCTGTCTCTCTCTCTGTCTCTCTCTCTCTCTTCTTCTTCTGTTCCCTTGCCCAGGAATCCTAAAAGTCCCTCCTTTGTCTCCCTGCTCAGTCATTGGCCATCAGCAACTTTACCAATCAAAATCAACTAGGGGCAACGTTCCCTCAGTGTCTTACTGTGAATGTGAGGTTTTTGTGCAATTTGGGGGATGCAAATTAGCATAATACAAGCAGCATTAGACCAAATCTGCAACACCTAAGTGGGATGAGAGAAAAAATGTTTGTCCTTGTTCCACAAACCTCTCCATTCCATGGTTCCTCTCATTAGACTGTTTTTTAAAATATCATTAAATCGACAGTTGGGTAAAGGCTTTTATTATGTTAAGTAAAATATTAAAAGTGATTTTATGTCACTTTAATTAAAGAGGATTTTAATATTGGGGGGGAATTTCATCCACTATTGACATTACTCCTGCCCTTTCCTCTTGACACCTCTAATACCCCTCTCCCCCTTACAAATTCATGATCTCTTCTTTAATTTTTTTATTTTTTTATTTTTTAATTTATTTTTTATTGAATAATGTCCTCATTTACATTACCAATGGTAAAACCTTTCTCGATATCCCCTTCCCTAAAACCCCCAACCCCTCCCCTTCCTCCTTCCCCTGCCTCCACATATATGTCTCTCCACCCAACACACTCCCTTCTCCCTTCTCCCCTCAGTTTCCCTTAGTTCAGGCCTCTGTTGAGCCTTCACATGACGAAGGACCATTCCTGCCACTGATGCCCAACAAGGCTTTCTTCTGCCACATTTTTGGCTGGAACCATGTGTGCCCCTTGGTTGATGGTTCAGTCCCTGGGAGTCTAAGGGCATCTGGGTGGCCGAAATCATTGTTCTTCCCATGGGGCTGTAAACCCTTTCAGCTCCTCTGGACCATCCTCCAGCTCCTCCACTGGGGACCCGGTGCCCAGTCCAATAGTTGGTTGTTAGCATCTGCCTCTGTATTTGTAAGGCTCTGGCAGAGCTCTCTGGAGACAACCATGGCATGCTCCTTTTGGTATACACTTCTTGTCATCCATAGTAGTGTCAGAGTTTGTTACTGTTTATAGGATGAATACCCAGGTAGGGCAGTCTCTGGGTGGCCTACTTTAGTCTTTATACCACACATTGTCTCCCTTATTGCTCCTGTGGCTATTTTGTTCCCTTTCTTAGAGGAAGCAAAGCACCCTAACTTACATCCTCCTTCTTGAGCTTGGTGAATTGTAACTTGTTTATTTTGAGCATTTGGGCTAGTGAGTGCAAGCCATGTGTGCTCTTTTGTGACTGGGCTACCTCTCTCAGGATGACACTTTCTAGTTCCATCCATTTGCCTAAGAATTTCATGAATTCATTGTTTTTAATAGCTGAATAGTACTCCATATACTATAGTTTCTGTATCCATTCGTTTGTTGAGGGACATCTAGGTTCTTTCCATCTTCTGGCTATTATAAATAAGCCAGCTATAAACATAGCGGAACATGTGTCCTTACTAACTGTAGGAGCATCTTCTGGGTATATATGCCCAGGAGTGGTATAGCTGGGTGCACTGGTAGTATTATGTCTAATTTTCTGAGGAATCGCCAAACTGATTTCCAGAGTGGTTTTACCAGCTTGCAATCCCATGTAATCCCCTTCAAAGCCCCAAATCAATTCTTCTTAGATATAGAAAGAGCAATTCTCACATTTATCTGGAATAACAAAAAATCCAGGATAGCAAAAACTGTTCTCCACAACAAAAGATCTTCTGGGAAAATCACCATCCCTGACCTCAAGCTCTACTACAGAGCAATAGTGATAAAAAACTGTTTGGTATTGGTATGCAGGCAGGCAGGAAGATCAATGGAATAGAATTGAAGACCCAGAAATGAACCCA
This sequence comes from Apodemus sylvaticus, assembly GCF_947179515.1. Taxonomy (NCBI): domain Eukaryota; kingdom Metazoa; phylum Chordata; class Mammalia; order Rodentia; family Muridae; genus Apodemus; species Apodemus sylvaticus. Next base: position 12,895,112 of record NC_067473.1, on the reverse strand, counting down.
CACATGTATGATCACTTGATATTTGACAAAGGAGCTAAAAACATCCAGTGGAAAAAAGTTAGCATTTTAAACAAATGATGCTGGATCAACTGGAGATCTGCATGCAGAAAAATGCAAATCTATCCATTCTTATCTCCCTGTACAAAGCTCAAGTCCAAGTGGATCAAGGATATACACATAAAGTCAGACACACTGAAGCTTATAGAGGAGAAAGTGGGGACGAATATTGAACACGTGGGCACACGGGAAAAGTTCCTGAACAGAACACAAATATTTTATGCTCTAAAAGCAAGAATCGACAAATAGGACCTCATAAAACTGCAAAGCTTCTATAAAGCAAAGGGCACAGTCAATGGGACAAAATGGCAACCAACAAATTGTATAAAGATCTTTACCAACCCTACATCTGATAGAGGACTAATGTTCATGTATACAAAGAACTCAAGAAGTTAGTCTCCAGAGAGTCAAATAACCCTATTAAAAATGGGGTACAGAGATAAACAGGGAATTCTCAAGTGAGGAAGCTTGATGGCTCTAAAGCACCTAAAGAAATGTTCAGAATCCTTAGTTATCAGGGAAATGCAAATCAAAACAACACTGAGATTCCACCTTATACCAGTCAGAATGACTAAGATGAGAAACTCAGGGAACAGCAGTTGCTGGAGAGGATGTGGGGGAAAAGGAACATGATCTCTTCTTTAATTAGCATTGTTGTAAGTAAGGTGTGTGTGTGCTGGACAACTTATAGATATTCCTCAACATTGCTTATATGTATGTTTATAGGACTGACATGACTACTAACAGGGGTGTTCATCTTTAGAGAAAATTGTTTTTCCTGCTTCCAGCAAACATTTATAAACTAACTCCTTGTCTATGGGTTGGACCTTGTGGAATTTTTTCTGTCTGAATTGGCATGTCAACTTATGTCATTTTGTAGGTCTTGTTCAAGCAACCATATTGTTGAGATTTCACAGATGCAACTTCCCAGACACATCTGGAGGACACTAACTAGCGGCATGAAGACTAGTCCTCTGCCTTTCACTTTTTGCTTTCAATTATGCAATTTTCCCTGAGTCTGAGTGAAGAGATTTATGATAGTTTTAGCGATTTGGTCAGGCAACCCATAGTCAGTTCAACATTTAGATTAGCTATGGATCTCTACAAGGCTCCATCTGCTTCAAAACTAAGCATCTATGATGAAGGTTGAGAGTAACACTTGCATGTGGGTAGAAGGACATTATTGTTTATCTATATTTTTCCATAACAAACTTGAGAAGATGCATGCCGGCTTTGCCCATCATCACCATTTCCACTCAAGTGGTATCCTTGAACAACTGATGAACCTGCTTTGACAATTAATTATCATACAAATTGCATAGTAGTCCTTCACTCTTACAGACTTTGTGAGTTTAAAAAGTGTAACATTGCATATATAATTAATGTGCTATCTCTCTTTTATCCTAACTTACTTTATAAACCCTACTGATGGTAATATGGTAGAACTATATATGTTCTATTCAACACACACATACACACACACACACACACACACACTCACACACATACATATTTTATGTCTTTCCATGACTTTATTGCTAATAATTGTTTAGATCAAATGACACTCTGTTGTCTGGATTTATTATATGTTATTCAGACATTAACTTTCTGAAGGATATCTTGCTCACTTTCAACTTTTGAGAACTAATAAAAGGTACACCAAACATCCGTGGGATGATTCTGTTCATTGACATTTTTTATTTGTAATATTTTTGTATTTTTTAAAGATACCATGTTCATTCATAATTAGTGTGTTTAGAAGAGCTAAAGAGGAACAATTTATACTCATTTTTTAACACAAGACAATTTGATTAAAAAAACCAAAATCACTAATAGATATAAGGCTATAGATCAACTCTAAGTCAGAAAAATTGTGTGCTTTCAATGCTACACTCTCACCAGTAAACAGGTCATCTGGGAATAAATAAACAAATTTTTAAACTTTGCAATTAAATGATATAAACCTAATGTCCTTATCATTAGTTTTATGCTACAGACATTCTATCCAATCACTAAAGAATACAAATTTTTCTCAGTCACTCATCAGCTTTTATCTAAAATAGACCACATATTAGGAAGGAAACTTTCAACAAACAGGAAAATTGAAATCATGTTCTAAATTTTATCTGACTACTGTGGATTCCATCTGGATAGCAAAAACAAGAGAAATTGCAGAAAGTGTACAAGCTCATACATGTTGAATAACTCATTACTTCACCAAACATGGGTGAAAGAAGAAATAAAGAGGAAAACTTAAAAATTCCTAGAACCAAATGAAATAAAAATACCATGCTTTAATTTATATTGACATATATTTAGAAACATGTGTGGATTTCTGAGATATTGTCTTGATATAATTAGTTAGTTTACTTTCAATTTCAAAGTCCTGTTTTAGAAAATGCCAACTTGATGAGAATTTTAGAACTAAAAGCTTTTATATGTACATTGTTTTTAGCAAAAATTTAATTGTGCCATTTAAATTTATTTGAAACATATTGATGCTAGTATATTGTCTTTCTTATTAAAATTCCCATTCATTTTATTCTTTTGAATAACTATCTTATAACCCAAAATACTATTCCCAGAAAATAAATGAACACCAAGAAAATATTTTAAACATTTAATTGTCTTGTATAATTTAATAATATTGAGTGATAAAGAGCATTTGTAAACGTATTTCTAAATGTTTAATTTGAGTTATACTTTAAAGGAGCAAAAAGTTCCGTCTGGTTCTGATATTCAAAGATGGAATAGCTTCACAAATTCTCTTTTCTCTTGCAAGCTATTTATTTTACTTTAACTTAAACATTCTCTCCCTGATTTATCTGTTCTTGGGTCTCAACTTCAACAAATTTCCATGTGCAACTAGAATTCTCAAGGCTTTTGCTACAGTCAGCCCCGTCATTTGTTACCCATGTTTCAACAAGCTACTGTGTTTACCTTTCATCTTTTGATTCACAATTTTTTGTGGTTTTCCTTCCTTCCTTGTAGAACCTTTACAAATAAATATTCAGGGTGGATGAGAATAATGACTTCTTTGGAAAGCTCAGAAAAAATACTTACATGCAACAGAGGATTGGCTTTCTCACTACGTTTGACTAAAAAATATCAAATAAGGAGAACATTTAGCCTCAGGAAAGTAAATCTAGCCTAGGAAAAACAAAGTTGAAAGAGTCTATTTTATTTCTGCAGTGAACAAAAACATATGTCAAAAATAAAACTCATCACTAGAAAGCATTGACTATGTCTTGGCTTCGTAATGACTACAAATATATTTTCAAAATGCATAGTCATACAAATAAAGTATTGTGCATTGTTTTGTTTTCCTTCATGCAAAGAAAAAACCCACAAACAAACAATTTGAAAGAAAGGTGGAGAAATCTCCTTGACTCCATTCCATATTCCTCAGTCTAACCACAGGAGTTCTCTTCCTGTACCTCAACAAGGCCAAGCTGTCTTCAGGTCCTCAGAGTACTTTTTCCCCTTCCTCCAAACACTTTCTAAGTACTGGAAATAGATCCTCCTTCTTAGAATTCATCAAGTTTCATTCTTTGAACGCAGCATCTCGGTAGCTATGCAGATGTTGGTTTAATGTTTCCATCCTCTTAAACCTTTATTCTTTCAATAGAGGTTCCCTCCCTCTCGCTGCCATGATTATAGTCTTTTATTTGCCTATTGCCTGCCTTGTCTGTGGATTCAACTTCAGATAAATAGAATTCTCATTTCTCTATGTCTTTTCCATAGCTTAATACAGATAATCTGAATAGCACACAGTAGCTATGAAGCAATATTTTAATATGATTATGTTTTATTGATCAATGATCTTCAATAAATTGAGTCCCTTAATTGAGCATCAGAATCACAACATTTTATACATGGGAATATTTTAGAGTATGTAGCCCATTTACTCATTTAATGTTATGCTCATGACAACTTTGTGTCCAATGTAAACAAGTAGCAAATATGAACTTTATATTTGAGAAATACAATATTTCCCAAAGACACGATTTTCAATATTATTGCAAAATTATTACACAGTGTAAAATCAAATACTTTATTAATTCAACAAATGCCTATTAATCTTGAACCTCTTTCTTGAGAATATTTTGTGGGGAATATTAAAGTATAGAACAAGGACAACATAGAAACTTTGTTATCATGTGCCTGGCATTCTAGAGGGAATGTGCAAAGCACAGTAAGTTTGTGGTTGTCAAAGCACCTTAGAATGTGACATGGAGAATAAGAAATGATTCAGTGTATACTTCAAATGATGAGGGGGGTAAATAGGAAAAATATGGAGCTATCCAGTTATGAAGAATTCTCATTATAAATGGCTCTATTGTAACACCTATAGAAGACTCAAAATTTGGGTAGAAAAGTAGGGCGCAAGGAGCATGTCTCTGTGTGTTTGTGCATGTATGCATGTTTGTGTATGTGTGTTGTGCACACTTGTACATACTTGTGTACGCTTTCCTAGGGCAACATGAACAAGCATCTACAATATACCTAGAAGGAACTTTTAACAAATCAAAGTAGCATTGTGACCCAAATGCAGTCCTGAGAATCAATGAGTTTATTGTACTTGTATATAGAAGTTAAGAAAACGGTTACTTGCAGGACTGTGAATAACTCCTATGCATGCAAGTATACCACAAAACATTATCATCTCTGCATGATGGCAACTTCTATGTAGCTACATTGAATGATTTGTCCTTTCCCTCTATACACTCACATCTTCCAGGACCACAGGACTACATGTAATTAGAGAATAGTCACAGACTCTTGCTTATAGGTACAGTTGAGACTGACTAGATTCTCAAATAAGAATCCCACCATCTCTTTCAGTGAGGGAATGTCAGTATGACACTAAGTCCACTCTCAGGTGGCTTTTGTATGTAGTCAGAGTTTTCCTGATGAAAATGATGCTCAATGCCCCATTGTAGGGGAATACCAGGACAGGGAAGTGAAAGAGGGTGGGTTGGTGAGCAGGAGGAGGGGGATGGGGTAGAGTGTTTTGGGAGGGGAAACCAGGGAAGGGAATAACATTTGAGATGTAAATAAAGAAAATGTGTAATAAAAAAGAAATGGAAATAAAAAGATGATGCTCAAAAACAGTGCTTAGTAATAGGAAGAAAATGCAGTTCTAAAGACAGCATCAGCCATTACAAAGACCTTAGACTTTCCTGTGAATGAGAAAGGAGAGCTTCTGAACTGTGCTACATAGTACTACAGTTAAGATTTAAAGATTCCATTGGTGTATCATTTAGAAATCAGTCTTTAAAGCCACAGTTAATGTAGATAAAAACAGTCTTAGAAGGAGAGGACAACAGCCAAGGTCGTGGTAGTTATGGCTCCGCTGTTGAGAGATAACTTAATTCCAAACATATTCTGGCCTTGGACTTTGGCATGGATTATGATGAGAAAGGTCAAAGCCATGCTGACCGGAAGGATAGGGTGGCTAGAACACCTGTTCCTCTAATGAAGGACAGTGTCTCAGGTTAAGGTTGTTGCAGCAAAAACAGACTAGGTCTGATCTTAGCTTTACTCTGGGTACAGAAAAATAAAGAAAGAACAAGGGAATATACATAGTAACGGAAAATATTGCAAGCAATTTCAGCGTGACAAAACTTGTCACAGTCATCATATAGTTATTTAGTACTGTAATTAATTCAAGTGAAGTATTGCCTTAGGGAGCTTGCTGATAAGAAAAAATGCCAAGAAGTGATAACTAATTAGTTCTTTGTAGGGAGGATGATTATTATGTAATTAATAGATTGTTATGAAAAATTTTTGCTATGCAACAGAAGATCTCTCCCATTTTCTGACAATCCATTCATCTTATGCATCCCTACCAGATACATATGCACAGAGTACAGTTCTGGTCTTATTTTCCTATGAGGAAACATTCAAGAATCATTATCACAAGAGAATGATCAGTCTCCTTAAATGAGAACATCCAACTTCAGATTTAAACACACTTTTCTTTTTTTCTTTTTATTAGATACATTATTTGTTTACATTTCAAATGTTATCGACTTTTCTGGTTCCCCACACCCCAAACTCCCTAACCCATCTCCTCTCCCCCTACTTACAATCCAACTACTTCTGCTTCCCTGTCCTGTCATTCCCCTATACTGGGGCATCAAGCCTTCTCAGGACTAAGGGCCTCTTCTCCCTTTGATGTTCAACAATGCCATCTTCTGCTACAAAAGCATCTGGAGCCCTGGGTCCCTCCATGTGTCCTCTTTGGATGGTGGGTAAACACACTTTCTACCTTTCCTACTTTTACCCGCATATAGCTTATGATTTAAAAATAAAATCTCTTTTATTCCACAAATCTATTCCTTCTCATTTCACTGTATTTTCTTCAACTTGAAAGTTGATTGATCTACCCAGTGTATTTTCACTGATCACCTCTGGGTCTTTAAACAGCCATTTCATTGTATGTGAAACTGTCTCACAATTCCTTATTATTCCTTATATTGAATCTATCTACTTTTAGTAAGCCATGGTGTAGTGCCATAAGTTGATTATTATGTTGATGTTGGATAGGGATAAATGGAAAGATAATTTAAAAACCTTTTTTATACAACAAAGAACCAAAGAAGAGCAGAATATCATGCTACTATATAAAGATGCCATAATGAACTTATTATTCTTTGTGTTCTAAATTTAAAATCAAGATAAATGAAGCCTTTGCCTGTGTAAATTCAGATTAATTGTGCACAACCCACTTCTATGTGGATGTCTCCTGACCAAGGTAATTATCTATACCCTGGACATGTATAAGAATGATGTAAGAGCTTAACAAACTGCTCCAGGCTCACGAGTGAGTCACTGAAGACAAACCCTGGTCAGTAAACCTCCATACTCTATAAAAGTTCCTGATGGTCTTAACAGAGTGGGGATCCACAAACTGTTGGCATAATCATGCAAACTTAGCTCCTTCCTCTATCCCCATCATCTGAGTATTCCCATGCCAGTTCATTCTTGTTGGAAAATAATGTGGTCACAGAGGTGGGGGCATATGCAGAGTGTGATAGCTACAGTCATTGATTTTGCTCCTGTATAAACAGTGCAATGCACTGTGGGAGACTCGTGGAGACAGATTTGGAGCTGAGGCTTCAATAGTTACCTGCAGCAGCAAACTATTGTGTTATGCAATAATATTAAGATTTTATTCACTGTATATTCAAAAATACAATGAATAAATGGTTATATTTGACAAATAAAGCTTTAGGTGTGTTTTATACTTACAATATGGATGAAGTATGTTCTGTAACATAATCCTTTACTCATGCTCATTCATCTTTATATAATAATACACTGAGTATCTATTATGACTCTGACAATAAATAAATTCTATGAAAGCCAGAGTCCATGGAACACAGGAAATAAATGTTTGGCATTAAAATCTAAGGGGAATAGAAGACAGCAACAATAGGTATGAAGAAGAGGACTAAACTCTCTCATACCCTGGAGCTACATAGGGAATCCAACTTGGCAATCACTTGAATGATTAGATGTTGTATTCCATAGCTGCCTGCTGCTATTACGAACTGGGTTGCCGGAACAGAAGCTGAGGGATAAATAGGGAAGGGGCGAAAAGAAAGAAGGGCCAGGACAATGTTTCATTGGTCGAGGCCAAAACTTTAATGTCTGTCAGACCTTTTAACAGTTTGGGCAAACCCTTCCCCCCCCCCCCAGACTCAAGGAGATATCTGAGAAATCATTGGCTCTTCTTCTCAGCGGGTAGCCTGCTGGGATTAAAGGACTTCACGTCTTACAGGTCCCAGGAAGTTTACAGGTGAGACTGCCCTGAGGCAGCCTTGATGTCCTGGTGAAAGCAGCTGTATGATTCTCAGAAGAACAAAGACCAGGGATAACACAAGCGGGAAGGCTGGGGGTGGTGGCCAGGAATGTCGCAGACTGATCGAATGGCCTGAGAAGGCCAGCTCAATGCTGTGGGGGGAAGGGAAAATTTTCCCCTTTAATAAAATACAAGAGTTTAGCTCTTAACACCCATGGCTGTCTCTTCAGCCTTTGGTTAACCTTTAAATATCTAAAGGACAGTAATTTAGAGAACATATCTTTTGAAATTTGAATTATATTTGTATAAACAATTGTAAAAATTAAGAATTGGCAGTATTAAAAATAGAACAATTTTAAGCAATTGTAAACCATGAGTTTATATATATTTACTATTATTAAAAGATTGATTTTTAACATCTTAAAAATAGCTGCTATAGCACCCAAGTGCTGAAGCAGGGAAAACTTAAAGGAATAGATGTGTGATAAAATTATATAAACTTTATTCCCAAAGTTGATATAATCTTCATGGGATGTATATATAGAAATATAAAAGCAAATAGTAACAACTTATTTTTGGATAACAATTATTAATTTTGCCTAAAAAGGCCTGTCATGTGATAGGCCAGTTATTAATAATAATTAATTTGATTGCTGCTTGAAGCAAGGAACAAACGTTTTGTTAGGCTCTTAAAACATTTCTTTAAAACATCTCTATAACATTTTAACAACACAGCAATATATTTATTGAAGGATGTAATAACTTTATTTCATGAGAAAAAAATGTGATTCTATATCAACATTATTTTTGCCAAGGAATGGCAGTGAACACATATCGTAAACAGCTGATTATAGCAACGTTTATTTGTAAAATTATCTATCCTTTGCCGGTTGATTTATATCTGCCTTGAAAACAGAGGTTTAAGTTCTCCTGTGGCAAGCTTAAAGAGATGTCTTAGCCGATTAACTTATTTTAATAACCTTTGAAAATTATTTATTTAAAAATTAAAAAAAACCCATAAGCAAAGGCCTGTTTCTTTATAAACAAAATATTTTTATAAACAAATATTTTTATAAAGCAAAAGAGATTTCTATAAATAAAATATATTAAGAATGTAAGATCTCAGCTTCTTTTATTGAAGCAAAGACAAAATACTCCTCCTCCTATAAGGGCTATTAGGGGCCGTTTGGACAACCTGAGTCTAGAGTCATAGCCATTTCCCTAGGCTGGCCATTGAGGCCGTGCCACGCTGCGTTGTGCTCCCCCGTAGCAGCCATTTGCAGTGCTCATGCTCCGCCTCCAGCAGCTTGAAAAACCTTGGGGGCCACAGCACATATGACCAGGCCTGCTGAGGCCATGGTGCTGTGCTCTAAATGGCTGCAACTCTAAGTCATCAACCAAAACTAGCCTCTAAATCTATAACTCCATAGTCAAGATATGTAAAACCTTATACCATTAAGACCAATTAAAAACAAGAACAAAGCAACTACCCAAATTTTATAAGTTAAGCCAGAGTTTTCCCAAACCTGGAGGCTACTTGTCCTTTAAGAGAAAAAAAAAAGGTTGAGCACACCACCACTGCTGGGGCCACCCGCTCATGGCTAGCTGAGTTCCGGGCTCCCTCCCTGCTCTCCTTCCTAAGTGCTGGGATTAAAGGCATGCGCCATCATTGCCAGCGACTGTTGTGCCATGGCTTTACATCATCTTGCTGCTGGCTTAAGAGGCCCAAGCAGATGAAATTTTCATCGATTTTTATTTGTTTAACATGAAGCAAACAAACACTCATTCACACAAAACACATCGATTTTTATTTGTTTAGCATGAAACAAACACTCATTCACACAAAACACAGACAAATAAACATACATGTGGACAATCATTGGTGCACTGAAGACATAGAAATTGAAGTGTGTATGCAATGTAAATTAAATCCATTTTCCTTTTCTTCCTCTTTAAAGCAGCTCTTGAAGACTGTGGATATATGCCTATTTTTAAAACCCTTTTCTTTTTCACCTGAATCAGCTTTTAAGAGCTGTGGACAAATGCCTACCAAGTTTTTACCCGATATTCCACTCTCTGGCCCCTAAGTAAGTTAAGCGCTGGGTTCACACTTCCTTAGTCCATATCCTCGAGCATCTATAGTTGCTCACCATGCAGGATACCATCTTTTCCTTTTTCACTGAAGCTTCGCCAAAACAGGGTCACCTCAGGAAGACTTCTTGTATCCATCCCCGCGTCTGGGCGCCACTCTGTTGTATTTCATAACTGCCTGCAGCTATTATGAACTGGGTTGCTGGAACAGAAGCTGAGGGATAGATAGGGAAGGGGAAAAAAGAAAGAAGGGCCAGGACAATGTTTCACTGGTCGCGGCCAAAACTTTAATGTCCATCAGACCTTTTAACAGTTTGGGCAAACACTTCCCCCCAGATTCAAGGAGATATTTGAGAAATTGTTGGCTCATCTTCTCAGCGGGTGGCCTGCAAGAATTAAAGGACTTCATGTCTCACAGGTTCCAGGATGTTTCCAGGTGAGACTGCCCTGAGGCAGCCTTGATTTCCAGGTGAAAGCAGCTGTATGGTTCTCAGAATAACAAAGACCAGGGATAACACAAGCAGAAGGCTGGGGGTGGTGGCCAGGAATGTCGCAGACTGATCTAATGGCCTGAGAAGCCCAGATCAATGCTGTGGGGGAAGGGACAATTATGTAGGTGGCACAGGGTACAAGGAAATCATGAACTGAAAGGAGGATATTAAATATTTATTAAAATTGTTCTCATATTTTCATTTTTTTGGAAGGAAGCTGGCAAAATTGTGGAAAAGTAGGTTTATAAATGGAGGTACAATTTTACTTTCAGAAATATTGTATGAGAATGCATATATATGCACAATATATATATTTATTTGTGTATATATGTATAAATATGTTATTACATATTTATTTGTGTATAAAGAAGACACTTGTTTTCAGTCTTAAATATTCTCCTTTTTCTAATAGTTATTAAATAAACACTCCTGAGTTTATTTAATACATTTTTATATTATATGATGTTGTGAGCTTTTCCTAAACAGTTCATCATTTTTGTTGGCTTTCTGTTCTCATTCTTTGAAAGAAGTTTTTGTATATTAAGTGCAACTTTTCTGAGTTGTTATTAAAATAATATACAAAACACTTAACATTTGATATCAACAGAAATTCTAAAATCTCATTTTAAATAGAGCTAAAGGAAAGCCCCAATCATTGGTCATAGCCAGGAAGGAGATTGGGACTGAAGAGGAAAGGCAGTGGCCACATGTAGAAAAGAAAAGAGCAAAACCTTCCTTCTGGCTTAATGGCATCTAAATTGTGGCTGTTGGATATTAGCAGGGTATTGAAGATCTTCTGTTAGAGCTGTTGAACCAAAACTTCTGTTATTGCTACTGTGTGTACTGAGTTCCCTGGTGCTCATGTAAAATCTAGGCTGTGAAGAGTTAGCAGTTCCTACTAGGCTGAAGTTGTTCTGACTAGTGTCACAGTATCTCTCATGGTGTTTTTTGTTCTGTTATGTTCTGTTCTGTTGTTTTCATGGAGGTCAGTCTATGTTGAGGTTTTGTTTTTTAATGTCTATTGTAATGCTAAGTGAGGGTTCCCAAGGCCTGAAATATGCACATGGGCCCTGAAGCCTGCACCTAAATTAATTCTAATTGGTAAATCAAGATGCCAATAGCCAATAGTTGGGCATTTACAGAAACAGAGGTGGAGTTGATGTTTCAAGGCCTTGCAGAGAGGATGAAAAGGAGGGCAGGAGCAGCAAGAATGGACTAGAAGAAGAACATGAAGGAGATGAGAAAGGAGAGGCACCATGGGTTAGCTGAGTCATATGAAACATGGTCAGATGGAGCTAAGAACAGCCCAGATAAATCATAGTAAGTAATAACTTAAGAATTTAGATTCTAACAGCATGGAAAATAAACAGTTTCCTGGCTATTGTGCAGACTAAGGCATATTAAAAATAACGGATGTGTATGTCTTTCATCTGGGGACATAAATGGTCTAAGGTGGCGAAGAAGCCCCAGGCCCAGATTTTTAATAGTTTTTACTCCAAGTCCAGGTACAGAAATCAGATCCTACTGGTGCAAATGGTCATTAGGCTGCTGTTGCCAGAAAGAAGTAGAATCTACAAAAGACAAGTTTCTGGAAAGCTAAGGGCTTTGTTGAGGCTGGATGAGGTAGCTTTGTACTGGAAGCCTTGGCAACTATTTTAAAAACACTTATTATGGCTTTGACTAGTTTTTACACTATGAGAATCTACAGAAAATTACCAAACTTCATTTGAGAATGAAGTTTAAAAGTTAAATAATAATATTAATTGTGAAACTAGCAAGTAATTCTAACACACTTTACATATGTATCCTGGGAGGGAGTATGGATCCTCTATGCATGTTCCATATTTATTTCTACAATCACATTATAGATAGTACAATCAGACATGAAGGAGTTATAATTTACCAAAGTTACCAATTTAAAACATAACTAAGAGGAGCTTTATATTTGAAAAATAATGGCTACAGGTCTCTCTTAAACCAAGGCACACAACACAAAACATACAATAAAAGGACTTGTAGTATTTGCCTAATCAAAAGCAATTAACAAATATTATAATTGAGTCAGTGGAGGGAGATCGAAAACAATGCAGATAGACTCTGATTATGTTATTTAAGGGTCATCTTCCTATATAATTTATCAGACCTGAATATAGCAAAATAGCAAAAGATAAATGTACAAGTCATTAAGAAAGAAAGGATAGAATTTTTTGTTGTTGTTGACACCTCCAGTCTGGTTGGTATTAGTTGAACATAAATTGTTACAAGTAGCTTGGGATCAATAATAAAAAGCTTTGTATTAACATAAGAGGCAGGATTTATCCTGTCAGTACACTCAAAATGATAAGAGATGGTATGACAAGCTGATGCAGCATTGGGAAAGCTGCCAACAATGAAAGGCATGATAGGAAAGGGTGAATGTTTGCTATGACCAAATGAAAGGGTTTTCCAACTGAACTGGAGTGTTATTGGTTTCAGACGTAATGCCAATATGGCATAGGAGAAATAAACAATATGTAAGAACAGTCAGTGAGACTGGCAACTTCTTGGGCAGAGGGGGCATGCATGGAAAATAGACTGAACATGAGAAGGTAATGAAAATCCTAATAAAATACATAAATAAATAAATACATAAATACTAAATTACTACCAAAAACAGAGAGCATAGAGTTAAGTGGATATCCCTTGAAATAAAAGATGAATTTTGAGTGAAAATAAATTATAGATGATGAAAAGTGTGCACTTGATGGTGTCCACTGAACTCACCATAATGCCCTCTTTCCTTTGCTCCCATCCACATATAAACTGTAGACACTAGTATTTCCCTGTGTTCTTTCATGTCACATGTGTTCTTCTATCCTCACTTATATTTTTCCCTTGAATACACAAATCATAGTTTTTTATATAGTTTTTTTTTAATATATATAATTCACTTTGATTAGCTCTTTCTGATTAGATTTGAGGCCTGTTCCAGCAGAGAAAATTCAGGCTTAATACTGGAAATCTTGTCCTGGGGAGACATTGATGCTAGGATGAAAGTTACTTTATTATTTTCCTAAATGTTCACATTTCCAACTCCATTCTAACCAGTTATACTTATTATACACATAAACTTATATTGCCCTCAGCATTTGTCATAGAAGCTTTTTCTGGGGGTGGGCAGTGTTTAATGAAAAGACTAATAATTAATCAAAGTGCTGAGAATAAGTAACTGTGAGCTAGTACATAATATATCAACCCTCTCTCAGCCAAGGGTCAAGAAACATCACAGAATGGGATTGGAAAATAATTAAGAGCTGGAAGATAAGGATAGTGGTTTGAAATTCTGTCTGCTGACAATGACGTGGCTGTTGCAGTTACAAGAACTTACAGCATTTGTGTTTCCCTCCATGAGATCTGCACAAAATCAATAGAGTGAAACATTCCAGCCCAGATGCAAAGGGGCATCAGAAAATCCCATCCCTTGTTGAGTAGTTATTAGGGGTCGACAGCTGCTGGGGATGAGTGAGGGATCATTCTTTCCCTTGTTTGAATGATCAAACAAGGAGTCCCTTGTTTCAATGGCATTTGAGGGATGCCATTCAAACAAGGATCATGTAGATTGCCCTTGTTTCAGTAGATACCAAAACAACCATGTGCATATGAGTAACACTAATTTCATATAGTAGGTCATCAAAAATAACAGAGTAAAATGTTGGTAGGGGAATCCTTTGGAGTTAGCAGAAGATGTTAGATAGGATATATGTAGTATGTATATAATAAAGACACATGATATACATGAATTACATTTTTATTCAATTAAAAACATTTATTTCATAAAACAAATAAAAACAAACATTTAAAACAATCTGCATTTCTATGTAACTCAGAACCTAACTTAAATATTTTTAATTTCCAGGTTGTAATTTAAATTTGCTTGAAATTTATGTGTCTTCTAGAAATGGATGTAACAATCAAAATTTTGGAATTTTACTTGGAAAAACCCTAGACTAGTTTTATGCTACAAGAATGCAAAGTAACTTTTTATTTTTTATCCATTGAGAAAACTGTGAAGTCTCAATCTTAAGTTAAATTAATGACTACGATTTAAGCCATATTGAATCAGTAAATAATTTGTCAACATCCAATGTTAACTTAGCACAATTAATTCCTTCAAGACTATAAGAAACAATTATTGCTTTAGAATATAATTGTTTTTCTCCTTGATACATTGAAATGTTTATTTTTGTTAATTTCATCCCATAGAAGATGAAAAAGTTGTGGAAGAGATGTGTGTTTCTCTCTCTCTCTCTCTCTCTCTCTCTCTCTCTCTCTCTCTCTCTCTCTCTCTCTGTGTGTGTGTGTGTGTGTGTGTATGTGTGTGTGTGTGTGTGTGTTCGTGCATATATTCACACACAACTGATTTCTACAATAGTATATATGAGTGCACGTGGACACATGTATTGTTCCTGGGTGACTAAAAGTGTAAGTATAGATGTAATAGTAGCAAGTGAAGAAATAGCCTTTCCCCCTACATTAAAGGTATACACTTGTATTTGAGATATGTATTCTCTCATGTCTACTCCTCAGGCCTCATTTCACAAGGAGTCTAGATGAAGCCACTTCAGAGGTCCCTCACCCTTTTATCTCTACTTTCGGAGGCAGTGTTGTCTGCTTAAACAAAATATAGCATACCCAATGGCTTAAGCTGCAGACATTAATTTCTTTCATTTTTTTTTTGAGATTTAGCATTAAAAGTCAGACATCATCACAATTAAAGTCATTGTAGGACTATCACTTTTGATAATAGTATAGTCTTCACTGCATCAATCATACCAGATTTTAAAGACTCTGGGAGTACTAGGTGGCTCATATCATTTTTCCTCTTATGGAGCTGCAAACCCCATCATCTCTTTGGGTCCTATCTTTAGCTCCCCTATGGGGGACCCTGTGCTAAGTTCAATGGCTGGCTGAGAGTGTCTCCCTCTGTATTTGTCATGCACTAGCAGAGCCTACCAGATGATGGCTATATCTGGCTCTAGTCAGCAAAAACATCAACCAGATAGAACACATGGTATTACCCATGGCTCCAGATGCATAGGCAACAGAGGATGGCCTTGTTGGACATCAAAGGGAGGAGAGGCCCCTGGTCCTGGAAAGACTCAATGCAGCAGTGTAGGGGAATACCAGGACAGGGAAGTGGGAGGGGGTTGATTGGGGAACAGGAGGAGCAGAGATGGCTTATGGGACTTTTAACGATGGGGAGGACAACCAGGAAAGGGAAAATCATTTGAAATGTAAATAAAGAATATATCTTATAAAAAAGAAAGACAATAGGCAGTTCATTGTCTTTTTTATGCATATAAATATTTGTATTCCATCAACACCCAGAGGAACCTCTGCTTCCAGGTGCTCTAACACTCCCAGGATCGTAGGATCAGAGGTGAGGAGGAGTTACTATCTTTCCCAGCACCACTAAGAGTAACTGGGACCAGCAGGACCCAGGGACTCAAGAACATCCCTCCACCAGTGGCACAGGTACCTTCCAGTATGGGCTGGCTTACCTTGGGTGAAAACCCCTCTTCCAGCCCCACAACACCCAAGGGAAGCTCCACTCCCAGATACCGAAGCATGCCCAGGATTACAGGATCACAGGATCACAGGATCACAGGATCACAGGAGTTTGGTCACACCAGAATTTCAGGATCACAGGATCACAGAATCACAGGACCACAGAGAAAGCTGAACTCTGAGGAGTTCTGACACAACCAGGACCACAGGAAGGACAAGCTACAGTCACATATAGCAAGGGCAGATAGCACTAGAGATAATCAGATGGCTGGAGGCAAGGTTAAGAATGTCAGCAACAGAAACCAAGGTAACCTGGCATAATCAGAACCCAGTTTTCCCACTATAGCAAGTCTTGACAACAACATCAAAAGTATGATTTGGATCTAAAATAATTTCTCTTGATGATGAAAGAGGTCTTTAAGAAGGACATAAAAAATACAGGAAAACACAGGAAAAACAGGTAGAAGCCCTTAAAAAGAAAATGATAATTCCTTAAAGAATTACAGGAAAATACAGTCAAACGGGAGAAGGAAATGAACAAAATCATCCAAGATGTAAAAATGGGAATAGAAACAATAAAAAAAAAAAAACCACACACACATACACACACAAAGGGAGACAACCCTGAAATTAGAAAACCTAGAAAAGAGATCAGGAGGCATAGATACAAGCATCACCAACAGAATACAAGAGATAGAAGAATCTCAGGTGCATAAAATAGCATAGAAGACATTGACAGAACAGTCAAAGAAAATGCAAAATACATAAAGCTCCTAATTCAAAACATCTAGGAAATCCAGGACGCAATGAGAAGACCAAACCTAAGGATAATAGGTATAGAAGACAGTGAAGATTTCCAAATTAAAGGGCCTGTAAATATCTTCAACAAAATTATAGAAGAAAACTTCCCTAACCTAAAGTAAGAGATGCCCATGACCCTACAAGATGACTACACAACACCAAATAGACTGGACCTGAACAGAAATTGCTCCCATCACATAATAATCAAAACATCTGTAGAGTCCAGCTCATACATTCTAACAGTGGGTTCTCTGGAAGGAGAGAAGGGTATAGGAACCGGGGCAAGAGAAAACACATGGAGAGTGTACTGGCTTGTTTTGTGTGTCAACTTGACACAGGCTGGAGTTATCACAGAGAAATGAGTTTCAGTTGGGGAAGTGCCTCCATGAGATCCAACTGTGAGGCATTTTCTCAATTAGTGATCAAGGGGGCAGGCCCCTTGTGGGTGGTACCATCCCTAGGCTGGTATTCTTGTGTTCTATAAGAGAGCAGGCTGAGCAAGTCAGGGGAAGCAAGTCAGTAAGAAAAATTCCTCCATGGCCTCTGTATCAGCTCCTGCTTCCTGACCTGCTTGAGTTCCAGTCCTGACTTCCTTTAGTGA
The DNA here is from genome assembly GCF_947179515.1 of Apodemus sylvaticus. Taxonomy (NCBI): domain Eukaryota; kingdom Metazoa; phylum Chordata; class Mammalia; order Rodentia; family Muridae; genus Apodemus; species Apodemus sylvaticus. The sequence goes on along the minus strand of NC_067473.1, from coordinate 12,877,714 downwards.
TGGACTGCAATCTGTAAGTGTAAGCTCAATAAACCCTTTCCTCCCCAACTTGCTTCTTGGTCATGATATTTGTGCAGGAATAGAAACCCTGACTAAGACAAATTGGTACCAGCGTAGTGGGGTATTCCTATGACAACCTGACCATGTTTTGGGGAAGACTGTTGAAGGACTTTGGGACTTTCGGCTAGATGCTCCATTTGGCGTTAAGAGATCTGTGGAAAGTTCTGTAGGAGCTTGGAAGACAATGTTAAGAGTGCAAAAATGGAGGCCTGGCTTGTGAAATTTCAGAGGAAAGATTAAAGAATCTTACAGTGGCCATGTTTTAATTGTGAAGATTCTATAGTTTGGTTAGCTGGGGCTGAAGAATCAGCTGTGAGTAACAAGATACCAGAACCACTAAAGCAAACCTTTGTGTTACTGGGACTATTGATGCTGGTTAACTGGAGCTAAGAAATTAGCAGTGCTTAAGAAGAGACCAGCATCACTGAGATGAAATCTTCTTGGAAGTGTTTTCTGAGAGCACAGAGAGTGTGTTCCAGAGATAGCCACAGTTGTATTTTGTGCTGTGGCTGGACTTGGTACTGTGTAAGAGTCACCCAGATGGTACTGGTTTTGAAGGCATGAAGGGGTCATGAAGAGCAGCTGAGGCTCTTGGCACAGTGAGAGGCCACGCAAGGCCATTGGTGAAGGTGCAGCCTCAGTTGCAATTGATGGCCCAGGACTTGAAGGGGTCATGCATAGGAGCAGAGGCTTGTCACCATGAAGAGAGCCTATGAGAAGCTATTGGTGAAGCCTAATTACAGCAGAAGTCAGCAGTGTTTTGGAGATGCCAGTGCCATGAGATGTCCACCAAGAACCACAAAAGAAGTGGGGTACAGGCAGCTGGAGCATATAAGACAAGCTGTGTGCTACAAAGGGCAGAGCTGGAGAAGTGACCCACACCCTTGGCAGAGCCTGGAAGATTGTAAGTTGGATCCCAGACATTGAACCATTGGAGTTTAAGTTTTGTTTTTGGTTGTGACTGTGCCCCGATATGTTTCCCTTTTGAAGGAAGGAAGTATTTTAGTGGAGCCCACAGTTGAGAGAGTTTGAATTTTTAAAAGACTTTGAATTTTAAAGATATTGGACATTTTGAAGTGATTGAACTTTTAATGTGTAAAGACTTTGGGACTTTTAAAGTAATTTAGATCTTGGGGATGAATAAAACTCAGAGTAAAAGGCTAGAAAACAATTTTCCAAGCAAATGGTCCCAAGAAATAAGCTGGAGTAGCCATTCTAATATTGAATAAAAGCAACTTTCATCAAAAAGTTATCAAAAAGCATAAGGAAGGACAATTCATACTCATCAAAGGAAAAATTTACCAAGAACTCTCAATTATGAACATCTATACTCCAAATGCAAGGGCATCCACATTCATAAAAAAACTGAACTAAGGCTCAAAGCACACATTGCACCTCACACAATAATAGTGGAAGACTTCAACATTCCACTATCAACAATGGACAAATCATAGAAACAGAAAATAAACAGAGACACATTGAACAAACAGAAGTTATGGACCAAATGGATTTAACAGATATCTATAGATCATTTCATCCTAAAATAAAATAATATACATTCTTCATACCTTCTTAGCAGCACCTCATGTTACCGTCTCCAAAACTGACCATATAATCAATCACAAAACAGGCCTCAAGAGATACAAGAAGATTGAAATAACCCCCCATGTACTCTATCAGATTACCATTGTCTAAGGCTAGTCTTATATTCTAACAAAAACAACTGAAAACATACATACAAATGGAAGCTGAACAACATTCTACTCAATGATAACTGAGTCAGGAAGAAAACAAAGAAAGAAATTAAAGACTTTTTAGAAGTTAATGAAAATGAAGACACATCCTACCAAAATTTATGGGACACAATGAAAAGCACTTGGAGAAAGAAAATTCATAGCTCTAAGTGCCTCCAAAAAGAAATTGTAAAGAGCTTACACTAGTAGCTTGACAGCACACCTGAAAGCTCTAGAACAAAAAGAAGCAAACACACCTGAGAGAAGTAGACAGTAGGAAATAATCAAACTTAGGGTTGAAATTAACCAAGTAGAAACAAAGTGAACTATACAAAGAATCAACAAAACCAGGAGCTGGTTCTTTGAGAAAATCAACAAGATTGATAAACTCTTATCCAGACTAAACAGAAGGCACAGGGACAGTAATCAAATTAATAAAATCAGAAACGAAAAATGAGTCATAACAATAGAAACTGTGAAATTCAAAAAAATTATCAGATACTACTACAAAAGCTTATTCTCAAGAAAAGTAGAAAATGTGGATGAAATGGATAATTTTCTAGATACATACCAGATGTCAAAGTTAAAACAGGATCAGATAAACTATCTAAACAGTCCCGTAACCACTGAAGAAATAGAAGCAGTCATTAACAGTCTCCCAACCAAAAAAAGCCCAGGACCAGATGCATTTAGTGGAGAATTCTATCAGACCTTCAAAGAAGACCTAATACCAATACTCTTCAAACTATTCTACAAAATAGAAACAGAAGAACACTAGCCAATTCTTTCTGTGAAGCTACAATTACACTTACACCTAAACATAACAAAGACCAAACAAAGACAACTTCAGATCAATTTCCCTTATAAACTTTGATGCAAATATAATAAAATTCTTACAAACAGAATCCAAGAACACATCAAAATGATCATTCACCATGATCAAGTAGGCTTCATCCCAGGGATACAGGGATGTTTCAATATACAGAAATCCATCAAAGTAATCTACTACCTAAACAAACTCAAAGAAAAAAAAAACACAAGATCATTTCATTAGATGCTGAAAAATCATTTGACAATATTCAGCATCTCTTCCTTTTAAAAGTCTTGGAAAGATCAGTAATTCACGATCTATACCTAAACATAGAAAAAGCAATATACAGCAAATCAGTATCCAATATCAAACTAATTGGAGAGAAACTTAAGCAATCCCACTAAAATCAGGGACTAGACAAGGCTGCTGACTCTCTTCCTGTCTATTCAATGTGGTACTTGAAGTTCTAGCTAGAACAATTTAACAACAAAAGGAGGTCAAAGGGATACAAATTAGAAAGGAAGAAGTCAAGGTATCATTATTTGCAGATGATATGATCATATATTTAAGTGACCCCAAAAATTCCACCATAAAACTCCTAAGGCTGATAAACAACTGTATCGAAGTGACTGGATATAAAATTAACTCAAACAATTCAATATGCTTCCTCTACTCAAAGGATAAAGAGACTGAGAAAAAAATTATGGAAATGACACCCTTCACAACAGTCAGAAATAATGGTGTGTCTCTAATCAAGCAAGTGAAATATCTGTATGTCAAGAACTTCAAGTCTCTGAAGAAAGAAATCAAAGATCTCAGAAGATGGAAGGATCTCCCATGCTTCCATCTGGCAAGATTAATAAAGTAAAAATGGCTATCTTGTCAAAAGCAAACTAGATTCAATTCAATCCCCATCAAAATTCCAACTCAATTTTTCACAGAATTAAAAATAGCAATTTGAAAATTCATTTGGAATAACAAAAAACCCAGGATAGCAAAAACTATTCTCAACAATAAAAGAACGTCTGATGGTATCACCATCCCAGACCTCAAGCTGTACTATAGAGAAATAATGATAAAAACTGCATGGTATTGGTACAGTGACAGGCAAGTAGATCAATGGAATGTAATGGAAGACCCAGAAATGAACCCACACACCTATAGGTACATGACCTTTGATAAAGGAGCTAAAACCATCCAGTGGGAAAAAAGATAGCCTTTTCAACAAATGGCTCTGGTTCAACTGGCAGTTAGCATGCAATAGAATGCAAAAATTGATCCATTCTTATCTCCTTGTACAATGCTCTAGTCCAAGTGGATCAAGGACCTCCACATAAAACCTGATACACTGAAACTTATAGAAGAGAAAGTGGAGAAGAATCTCAAACTTGTGGACACAGGGGAAAATTTCCTGAACAGAGCACCAATGGCTTATGCTTTAAGATCAAGAATCGATAAATGGGACCTTATAAAATTTCAAAACTTCTGTAAGGCAAAGGACACTGTCAATAGTACAAAACAGCAACCAATCGATTGGAAAAAGATCTTTACCAGTCCTACATCTGATAGAGGCCTAATATCCAATATACAAAGAATGTATACAAAGAAGTTAGACTCCAGAGAATCAAATGATGCTATTAAAAAATATGATATAGAGTTAAAAAAAAAGAATTTTCAGCTGAGGAATATCGAATGGCCAAGAAACATCTAAAGAAATGTTCAATATCCTTAGTTATTAGGGAAGTGCAAATCAGAACAACTCTGAGATTCTACCTCATACCAGTCAGAATGGCTAAAATCAAAAACTCAGGTGACAGCAGATGCTGGCAAGTATGTGGAGAAAGAGGAAATCTCCCCCATCGCTGGATGGTTTGCAAACTGGCACAACCACTCTGAATATGAGTTTGGACAGAATATTGGACATAGCATTACCTGAGGACCCAGCTGTATCACTCCTGAGCATGTACCCAGAAGATGCTCCAACATGTAATAAGGACACAGGCTCCACTATATTCATAGCAGCCTTATTTATTTATAATAGTCAGTAGCTGGAAAGAACCCAGATGTCTCTCAACAGAGGAATGGATACAGAAAATGTGGTACATTTACACAATGGAGTACTACTCAGCTATTAAAAACGATGAATTAATGAAATTCTTAGGCAAATGTATGGAAGAAAAAATTCCAGAGTGAGGTAACCCAATCACAAAGGAACATACATGGTACTTACTGATAAGTGTATATTAGCTCAAAAGCTTGAATACCCAAGATAGAATTCCAAGACCACATGAAGCTTAAGAAGAAGGAAGACCATAGTGTGGGTGCTTCAGTTCTTCTGATGTGGGGAAGAAAATACTCACAGGAGCAAATATGGATATAAAGTATAGAGTGGAGACTGAAGGAAAGGCCATTCAGAGACTGTTCCAGCTGGGGATTCATCCCATATACAATCACCAAAGCCTGACACTATTGTAGATGCCAGGAAATGCTTGCTGAAGGAGCCTGTTATGACTGTATCTTGAGAGGCTCTGACAGAGCCTTGCAAATACAGAGGCAGATGTTTGCAGCCTACCCTTGGACTGAGCATGGGATCTTCAATGGAGGAGTTAGAGAAAGGACTAACAGCTGAAGGGGTTTGCAAACTCATAGGAAGAACAACAATATCAACCAACCATACCCTCCAGAGCTCCCAGGGATTAAGATATCAACCAAGGCTGATATCTTAATATCACATGGCTCCAGCTGCACATATAGCAGAGGATAACCTTATCAGGCATCAATGGAGGAGAAGCCCTTGGTCCTATGAAGGCTAGATAGATGCTCCATCATAGGGGAATTGAGGGCAGGGAGACTAGAGTGGGGTGGGTGGAAGAACACTCTCATAGAAGCAGGGGGAGGGAGGATAGGTTAGGGCTTTTCTGGAAGGGGAAACTGGGAAAGGGGATTACATTTGAAATGTAAATGAAGAATATATCCAACAAAAAAGGAAAAAAGTAACAGAAAAAATGTGTATCATTTAACAGATGTTAATATTTAAATTAATAGATTAGTTGTTCATAGTCATTTTTACAGTATGTATTTCAATGGTTGATGCAAGTCTTTTCTGTAAAACAAAGTATATGTTTTTAATCTAAAAATTATATAGAATTTTATATCTTCTACCTTTCCATCATTCCCACCCATTTGTCTCCTTCTCCAACTACCCATCCTATTCTCTTCATGCTCTCAAATTCCTAACTTCCTATTAATTATTGTGGTTCCATTTATATAAAAATAAACTTTATTTGCCTGATGTAATTGTCATCTCCTAGGCTTGTTTCTGTATAAGCACTTGCTTTATAGCTCTTTCTGATTTTTGGCTGGCTGGTCCAACTCTGTTCTTCTGGCTCAAACTCGTCTCCAAACAAACTGACTCAAACTGACTTCTCTCAGCTTCTGACTGTATTTCTCTGAGATTAATGGCATATCTGTATTCTAGTCAGATCTCATAGACCTAGATAATCTCTTGATGTGATACCTTGCAAAGCAGCCATGCTGCTAGATTAAAGTCCCTTTATACATTCACACACACACACAGGTTAATGAAGTTAAATGACTTGGAGTGATAGTGTTCACATAAGAACTGTAGACAACTGAACAATCTGGGCATGGGAATCCAACCCATGGGACCATCAAATTATTGGTCAGGTAAGTCTAAGAGGCTCCTCAAACAATAAAGACTATTATGGTTGACCATTCCAAAACCTGAAGGTAAGACATGGCATACTTTAGAAACAGGATTTGGAAGAATTTAGCTAGAACTTAATTGAAAGCCTCCCTACCCCTTATGGTGTCTGAAAGTGATATGTAAGCTACTCATGGAGAAAGACATCCAATAAATCTTACCCTGTTGTAAATCCTGAGAACCACAGAAATAATCAACATAGTAAGCTATTGTCAAGAGCACAATGTAACTTGCATCTTGGGGGAAATCAAGAATGGCTGAAAGGAGAAAATTCCCACTGGATACCATAACCCTAGCCATCGTCAAATGGCTGGTGAAGTCATGAAACCTATAGGATAACATACCAGTGTACTTTTCCAAACTAGTTACAATCTCTAGATGCTTTCAAAATACTCATCCTTATATCCACAAATAAATGGTTCTCTCCTCTCCTATAAAAGAGCTTACTTTTGTACTAGATAGGGAATATTGCAGAGAGCTACAACTGTTCAAAAATGCAAAGAACAGCTCCCAGCTGGAATACAACCTCTATATCTAAGGTTTAGGGAACATCACAGAGGAACAGACAAGGACATAGTAAGAACAAAAGTATATGGACATCTTCTATGAACTAGTATCTTCTATATATAATAGGAAAGCTGAACTCATGAAATCTGAAATGATGATAAGCTAAATATGGCCTGCGTAATGACACCCTAGGCATGCCAAGTCCAATGGGGAGAAGTTTCACAATACCCCACCTATTGAGGAAGAACTATAATATTTTTTTAAACGTAGAAGGATAAAATTAGACTTTTAGCACCACTGTGCACAAATATGGACCGATGACCAAAACTTACATGGTGAAACACTGAAACTGCTAGATGAAAACAGTGTCGGTGTCATTCATGACATAGGTGTTGTAAAGGACTTTCTAATTAGTACCCTTGTGCTCAGAAATAAAGACCCACCGTTAACATGTCAGACTTCATAATATTGAAAAGTGCCTATACAACCAAGAAAACAGTCAGCCATTTATTTTTTCCTAATATCCTAACCTCATCACAGAGCTTATGCTTCTAATCTAATGTTATCTTCACCATGTGTCAAAGTTCCCATCACTCTCCAAAGTGTCAACACCCTGGGGATTAAAGATTTAGCACATAGACTTGGAAGCAGGTTTCAAAGAGTTTTCAGCATCTACCATATAAATTATTGTCCTGTAGACAACACAAGAAAACTTTCTGGACTAGAACAACCCCTGTAGGTGCCTTGTCTTATGTGATACAAATTTTCTCTGCTTTGATCTGAAAATGCAATCAATGCACTTTGCAGTGACAGAAAGGGAATCCTTAGATTGAACCAATGTAGCTTCTGTCGCCTTGTGGTTTGAGCCACCCAGCAAGTCATTTCTTCTTGATGCCTTCCATTCTTCTTTTACAAACTGAGGATTGCTACATGGCAGCTTCCAAAGAAACTCTACATATTTAAAGCTTTGATTATATAAATAAAACATGTAGAGTATAATTCCAAATGGCTGGCCAAATTGTCTGTGAAACCACTTTATATGAAAGAGATGCAGAATACTGATTCAGTAAGTGCTCTGAAAGCAGCACCATTTCTAATCCACCAAGTCAGGATTTTTATGGAAATTTTAAGGGGGAAATTACCTTAAAATGTAGGTGTGTGATAAAGGTTTCCAATTTCTAGTCATTGCTCTGTAAAATATTGGAAATTTCCTTTTGCTAAAGAGCCAGAGCTCCTGCAGGCTGCTCCATTAGCCAGTCTGTGCTGTGAAAACCCCAGTCAGCCCAGTTCCAGTAGGAGTCTTGGAAGCCTCTGTGTGATGTGGCTCGGAAATCTTACAGGATTCTAACACTGAGAAATAATTGCCGTTTAACGGCAGTGCGGTCTTTGGCAGGAATGCTAAGTAGAAAAAAAAAATAGCATAGGCGAGTTGATGAGGATGAATATCCTCTCAGACAGGGACATATGATCCCGTGAGTTTTTCTTTTCCACAAATGACTTCCAGCCAAAGAATGAAAATGCTCTAAATATTAATATAACTCTGTAAACGAGCAATTCAGACACACATAATAGACAAGTGGATCCAGTTGTCTAAAAAGTGCTAACACCAAATGAGGCTGTGCATCACAATGACATATATTTATAATATATAACATATATATTTAATATACATATATAATGTATTTAGTATTCCATATGCCATACTAGATTTCATATATAATATTTAGCAATATATAATTAATATTTCACATATATTTTCACATAATATATATGAAATATTGATTATATATTTTCACATCACTCAGTGAGCTCCATAATCAACATGATGACATCATCAATGTTAACCAAACCTACCATGTCAGTAAATATCTACTGTGGCTTGGAAGGACAATGCTTCCTTAACAAAAAGAAGAATAAAGATCTTGGGGCCATACTCAAAATGAAAATATATGTAGATTTTAGCTTTTTAATTAGCAAATCTTTAATATTGCATAAAGTATACAAAGAGAAGTGTATTGAATATAAATACTAAGATCTGAGACTGAGGAACTAGTTATTCAGCTTGGATGCAAAATTGGAAAGACTGGAAATAAACTACTAAATTATATTTAAAAAAAATCAAAGTTATTGGCATGATAAAAATCTGAGCAAATTAAATGAAGACTAGATCAATATTCTTGATTTTCCCCTTAGCCTCAGGCTCCAGTCTGGCTTGACTTGGCATTGAAAGTATCTTCCATCCTTTTAAATCTTACTGTACTTAAGAGTAGGATTTATAATAAAAGAGTCTAACTTCAATTTAGCATTTTAAGTGAATTTGATCTTGTCAACAAAGGGATTTGTAGGTATAGACTACAATCCTCAGAATTTATATTCTAAAAAAAATTAACTGTTTCTTAAAGCATGCTAAGACATTAAAGGGAGAGAACATATTTCACATAGCCTCAGAGGGTTACACATATGATTGCTTGATCCTACTTGTTGATGAAGTGATTAAGTGAAGGATGATAATATGCAGTCTCACTAACAAATTCTTAAAGCTTCCTTTTGTAACCTATTGAGTGACATGAAATATTTATTTTTTATACAGTAAACTTTTTATTTTTAGGTAAGCATGAGTAGGTATATGATGTGTGTGTGTGTGTGTGTGTGTGTGTGTGTGTGTGTTACAGAAGACATAAGAGGGAATCAGAAGATAGTCTGGAAGTAGACATGTAATTGTGAGCATTAGAGCAGTAAATTAAACTCTAGTCCTGCAGAATAGCAGCAAGACTTCTTATCCACTGAAATTTCTCTCTACTCCATGAATTTATTGAATATATTCTTTGAATATATTAAAATTAATATTTTCATATTTCTTTAAAAGACACTAGCATTCGTTGTCAAGATATATAGTAGTTTCTCAAAAATAAGAAACTATATTTTGCTTTCCATTGTTCATGTAACCATGGTATTATATATCTAATATTTTATGATTATATTGCATATTATACATACATACATACAGAGAGACAAATAGTGTACTTTGAAATGTGGTAGGAAAAGAATAGAGAGAAAAGAGGAAATTAAATTATTTATTTTATTTAACCAAACACTTTAAGTTTCAATTTCTAATTAATATACAATAGAATTTTGATTAGAATGTATCATAAGTAGATATACAGTTCAAATATGCATCAATGTGAGCTTCTGAGTACACTGCAAAAACTTAGGTGTGTATCATTTTAGTCAGCCAGTCTGCTTCCATGTCTTTATCTACCTTCATGTTATTTCATTTCCTTTTTTATTGCTGTTTCTCATGGTTAGCTTATACACAGTTGCAAACACTATTGAGTGGGGGAAAACTTTAAAGAGTCTGATATTTTTGCATTATTCTGGAAGAGATTAATTCTTTCAGTTTTGTGCTGTTGGACATATATTTGAGTCTTCCACAGTTTTCCTTAGTTAAATATTTATGCCATTTTCCTGTAATCGTAGACTGTATTTTTAGTTCTTTGATAGTTTCAAGCAGTGCGTCGTTTCCAGAATGTTCATCTCCTCCCCAACTCATCGCAGATCTGCCACTCTTTAGCATCAGTCTGCAAGGTATTATCTTATTTTATCTCACTCATCAAATTCCATTTATGGTACTTCTGTATATATGGATCTATATCCATCTACTGGGTTGTTGTCAACCCCCTAGTAGCAACACATTTAAAGAAAACTGACACACACTTTCCCAGCAGCTGAATGAATACAAGAAAACAGTCTCCTGGATATGATAGGCCAGCTGCACAAATAAACTCGCAGCAGTTATGACAGCAGACACAAAACCCATGCAAACTGAAGCCAGATGCAGTCACCACATGGAGCAGAGAGGAGAGGTAGACATGAAGTCTCACCCCTAGCAAAGAAAGCATTGACAATATATTGCAGTCTTACATTCATTATTAAGTATTAGAGATAGTTTGGCTCTCAAACTCATATAATACAATTGTGATGCTGATAAAAAGATGGAATCATGGTCTAACTGTGGTGTTAACAAATTTTTCTTCTGGCAAGTTATAGATCAGATTTCATTAGGCCATTAGGATGTAGCACACGTTGTTAAATTCTGTTGTCTTCATAAGGAAAATGAGAGACCATGGGTAAATATAGACATACTTCTGTTATTATATGATGTAGAGCATGGACATTAAAAGCATTTGTTAGATTTCATTGACCTCGTGTCTCTATAACTATGAACCCGAACAACATTTTTTACTTTACAACATAGTCTATCTCAGACATTTATAACCCTATACAGAAAGCTGAACAACATATAGGAAGTTAGTCTAACCCACCAGTTTTGATTTTACTGCTTGGAGACTTGTGTGTTAAAATGGATCTCTGCAGATCATTCTGGATTGCACGTACCCTTAAAACTCATGTGTTGATTTTCTCTAGCATATAACCTTATTTGGAGATAAGATTTCATCAGTAGTAATTCATTAAAATGGAATATTTGGGTGGGCTCTCATACTGAATAACAGCAGTGTTTCTAAATATAGAGACAAATACACACAGGGAGAATCAAGATGAAGTCAGAGATTAGGATGGTGACTTTCTAAGCCCAGACACACCGCAGATGTCCAGGAAGCCAACAGAAGTTAGGCAAGGCAGGGGACAGGCTCTGTCTCTTAGCTCTTCAACAAGCTTTTGATCTTGGCCCTAAGAACAGTAAAACAAAAACTGCACGCTGTAACAACACCCAGCTGAAGTATTTTTTGGAAAATGATAGCAAAGTAAGACAAATTTTAATTTGGTTTCAAAATACATGATAATATAAGAAATCTCATAATCCTGTAATAAAGTGAGTATTTGGGCAGTTGACAACAGTGAAACTGACAATTTTTACACTGACATTCAACAGAAGAAAGAATCATAGCTTGTTTATAGGATTCTATAAATACATGGATGTGGTTTAACATGTTTCCAAGGCATGGAAATTGACAGTTAACAGGCAGTACTATGAACTATCTTGTCTAAAGAATCATTGACAGCTTTATATTAGAGGGCTTATACATCAAATTCTTGCTTTAAAATAAACTTGAAGGGCTGATAGATAAAGAACATTTGTTGCTCTGGCAGGAAAGCCAGTCTGAATTCCCAGCACCCACACGGCCCTCACAATATTATTTAGCTCCAGTGTCAGGGAATCATGTCTATGGAAAGGTTGCTCATATGCACACTCAAGCACGTTGTGGTGACACAGACCTGTAATGTCATTCCAGTGTGGGAATCAGACAAACCAACGTGAAGCTTGCCTGAACTATGTACCACATTCAAGGTCAGACTCATCAACCTAATGAGAATGTGGAACAACACTAAATCAGACCACTGCAGTGAAGAGTTAAAGAAGAGGGACTGTTGTTGTTACTATCTTCAGGTTTGTATGCTCTGGTTTAGCTGGGCACCTTGGCAGTAGTGTTCTTATGGACTCGAGGTGCTGTCTCTCTGGAGCTGCAGAGTGTCGTGAGCCCCCATGTGGTACTGGAAAACTTAACCTGGCTTCCCTGCCAAAGCAAGGAGAACAGTGTTTATGAAACAAACCTGAAGAAAGAATGTGCTGAGGGAAAAGAATGTAAATAAAAAGAGAATTACTGATTTCTGGAGGTTAAGTCAAAGAGAGTGAAAACGATGTTTGTATGTTTAGAAGTTGATCTTTGACTACTAGAAAAGTTCTAACAAAAGAGGAAATAGATTTGAAAAAGTTATTCTCATTAAGTGGCTTTGTTCCTCCGATCTCAAAAGCTAATATTTAACTGCCCACCTAAGTGTGTGTGCATGCACAGAATATTGCAGTAGATTCTGGTTTTTTTATTTAATTGAATATCATCTTCATTTACATTGGCATGATAAAACCTTTCCCAATTTCCCACCTCCCCAAAGACCCCAACCCCTACTCCCTCCCGCTGCCTCCACATATATGCCCCTCCACAGACATACTCCCACCTCCCCCCCCCCAGTTTCCCTTTGTTGGGGCCTCTGTTAAACCTTTACCTGACCAAGGACCATTCTTCCCACTGATGCCCAATAAGGCCTTCCTCTGCCACATTTTTGGCTGGAACCGTGTGTGCCCCTTGGTTGATGGTTCAGTCTCTGGGAGTCTTGGGGCATCTGGATGGCTGAAATCATTGTTCTTCCCATGGGGCTGTAAGCCCCTTCAGCTCTTCTGGACCACCCTTCAACTCCTCCATTGGGGACCCCAAGCCCAGTCCAATAGTTGGTTGTTAGCATCTGCCTCTGTATTTGTAAGTCTCTGGCAGGGCTTTTCTGGAGACAACCATTGCATGCTCCTTTAGAAAGTGGCATCCTGAGCAAGGCAACCCAATTACAAAAGATCACACATGGTATGCACTCACTAATAAGTGGAAGTTAGCCTAAAAGCTCAAAATAAACAAGTTATAATTCACCCAGTACAGGAAGCTCAAGATGGAGAACTTAAGTAAGGGTGCTTTGGTTCCTCTAAGAAAGGGAACAAAATACAGGATCGGTAGGGTAGACAATGTGTGGAGCAGGGTCTGAAGTAAAGGCCACTCAGAGACTGCCCTACCTGGGGATTCATCCTATAAACAGTCAACAAACCCCAACACTACTAAGGAGGACAAGAAGTGCAGTAGGTTCTGAATGGAAAGAGAGCCACATTTGTGCGGAAGTCCCCTAATATCAGAGACACCTAAAAGGGATAAAATCACTTCCCATCTAGCCTCTTTCCCTCTAGCCTCTTTTCCAAACCATAAGATGATTTACTGTTTAGAACAAAGAAAAAGAGTCTTACATCCTTCAGTTTTTACTTGGGATTTTGCTGAAACCTCAATTAATGCATTTCACAGTAAAGAATGACACCTGTGGAGTGAAACAATGAAAACTGATCTTCAGACTTTTTCTTACTATCAAAGCTATTTTCAGTGAACACATATCAGGTGCCATTTTATTAACATGATGAAATGCTGAGTTGCAATACTTGTACTATGACAGCACCGTATTTCCAAGAAAATGCATATTTCATAAGCAATGATTTGTACAAACTATCTTGCATGTGCTAAGTAGTGAAATTAGATTCTCCAGGTATATTTTCTTAAAGGCAGCAGTCAAAGCATTATGGTTAAAGCAGGACTTTTCCCACATGAATTATTTAAAACATTTTGCTGAGGGGTTGATATACACATAGAAGAGCAGGCAGGGATTAAAGAAGGTTTAGCACAAAGGAGGATCACAAATTAACGCTGTCAACAACAGTGTGAAAAGATACCTATCTGGCCTTTCCCATCCATAAGAACCTGTTTAGAAAGTGTGTTTTCTGTGCAAACCTAGTAGGTGGAGTGCTGCTCTCGGACCAGTACTCTGAACACAGTTTCAGATGAAAAAATGCCCCGAGACTCAGGAAACCATCCAACTTGGTGGTAATCTTTTTCAAGCTCAACATGAAACATTTCCCCCAGTCTTATTTTTACTGGATCGTACTTGAATGAGCTTACTTAGCTGTCTTATTCAGTTGGTTTGATTTCTGTTGATGTGGCTACATAAATAAAATTTCCTTCCCTTGTATAGGAAACCAAAAGAGAAGCAGTCTCTAATTGGAAAAACAGGTCAGCTCCTGTTACTGCTTCTTTCTTTTGCCTCCATGATATATATAAAATTGTGCAAATAAACACCTTTTCTGATGTTAGAATTTAGTCCAAGTTGGCATTATTTACATGGAAAATACATGCATTAATGTCATCTGGACCCTCTATTATAGTATATTTTTAGTTTATAGATTCTGAAAAACTCATTTAGATTCTTATTAAGTTTCCATGCTGAAATTGCAATTGACACCAACTCCTATTGTTTGGATTTTAAATGTGCTCCCAAATGCATGCATGTGTTCAAGACTTGGTCCTCAATAAAGCGGTGCTGAAATGTGGTGCTTTCAGGAAGTGTTTGAATCACAAGGATTCTGAAGCCACCCATAGGCTAATCCATTTGTGGATTTATTACTTCGTGGCCTTAGTGAGTGCAGAAACCTTTCAAAGATAGAGAGTCTAATTAGAAGTTCCTGGAGGTGAGTTCTTACAGAGTATGCTTGCTTCCTGGCTTCTTTCTCTCCTTCTGCTTCCCAGCCAAGACAAGCTAAGTAGCTCTGCTTAACCATCCGTTCTCCACCATAATATTCTTTATCACCATAGTAACAAAAACACTGGCCTTGACCAGAACCTCACAAACTTGAGTCAAAATACACACATCTTTCTTATAAATTTACAAACACTGATTTTATTCTAATGATGATTCAAGATTCAATTTGAATTTGAATATGACATTTTTTATATATTTCTAAAACTCTTGAGAAATATTTCATTATCAGTTAGCACATTTTCAGAGCGTTTGACCAATTCTGATTTGAGAGTTTAAAACAGTGACAGATTATTTTTACATAGACCTGCATTAGTGACAGGCAATGTTGCACTTATTTGGAACTAGTGACTTTGATTTTGTGTCTTTATTTTTTAAACTTCAAGACTGAGCCAGTTGAATCATGGTCACACTCTCTGCCCTGCCCTCCTGACTGCTGTGTATAGGTGCATACCAACTGCACATTTTCTTTCATGGGTGATGAGTTTTGGATTCATGATAAATGAAATGAAAGCAATGCACCTCATGACATTCTTCATGTATTATCAAAGCTTGTTAATTCCAATAAGATATACAGTGATAGAAAATTCATAATATTATAAAACATTAGTTATTTTTTTGCAGACTCAGTAAACAGATATAACTATTAAATTCAAGTGTTAAAACATAATATTTCCTCTACTACTCTCTGGCCTAAAGACATATTGCCACTCCAAGAGCATGTGGTTGACAATGTTGCATAGCAGCTGGTGCAAGAAGAAAGCTGGCAGAGTATATTGAGAATAACAATAACACAAGACATTTCTAGGGGCCACTGTGGGTTTTCTCATCTTACATGAAAGCTAAAAGAGCTGTCTAATTAGCAGTAATCTATAGCACAATATTATGGACATTTACATTTTGATGTAATAGTTGAATTATCTACAGACACACACATACACACCTACACACACATATATACATAGACATATGTGTATATGTCTATGTATATATATTGTGCCTATGTATATATATATATATATTTGAACATCATTTACTTACTGCTTATTAATGAGCATATTCAAATTGTTTATGCTCATGGTCTCCTTGCTGCTTGGCTATGCTTATACATAGTACAGTAGTTAAGTCAAGTGAATCATGGCAATCACTTTATATACTTCTCACCTTTTAAAGGCAGGAGCTGTTAAGCTCCATCCTTATCTATTTTCAAATGCACAGAATGCTTTTCTGTACTATAGTAAATGGAGCTGGTTTTATATGTGGATAAGAATAGGATCAGCCTACCTTTTCTGCTTGTAAATAATGTCTCTTCCCAGAGGCATTCACTTCTTACTCTGTGTTCTTAAACTTTGGTCAAAGATTTGTGGAAACAGGATGTGAATTTATCCATTTATCTGCTTTACCTTTTCTGTTCCACAGATTTATGTAGCTATTTTTATGCAAGAAGCATATTGTTCGATATTTGGGGGATATATTTTAAAAATTGAGAAAACTGAGTCTTCACAAGTGCTACACAGACATATAAACAGACAAAACCCTCATATATATAAACTAAAATAAATTGATTGTAAATATCATATATTTTAAAATAGTTCCTAGCATGTTATGCATTAAATAATTGTTATCAAATAACCACTTACTTAAGTTCAATTTGTTTCTGAAAAATTGATTATTTTCTGTGATATTATATACTGACCAAGTACCAGTGACAGAAATTTTGACACTTATGAAATAAAAAATGTAAAGCATATCTTTTCTGGATAGAACCGAATAATTTAAAATTCCAGTTGTCTGATTTGTGAGCAGCCCTGCTAATGCTAACACTATTTCTATTTATTTCACATGTGACTTCATTAGTTTTTCTGTCGTTATCTATCCAGCTAGAGACTTTTCTTAGCATTTTCTGTACTATTCTCCCCTTTATGGACACCTAACCCCTTCTAACCTTCTCACTGTGGTCATGATTCTCTTTTTATTTAAATATTTATATACAATGTATTTTGATCATATTCTTCCCCGCTCCACTTATTATTGCAACTTTTGTCAATATTTTTTAAATCTTACACCAAACAATATCCTGGCTTTTCTTTTTCCTTTACAGAGAAAACTAGACGAAACACAGAGAATCTTAGTGTCTAAATGACAATTCCCCCTAGATCGTCACCCCCTGTTTATTGCACTTACTCTTAAAAAAGAAGATAGGGCTTTTTTTTCTTTGATTAAAACTCACAAATTATGGAGGAATAAATATTTTGAGTTTCTTTTACAGCAACCTTAAGATATATCTGTTGTTTTTTTTTTTTTTTTTTCATGCAGGTCACTGAGGCAAGGCAGAGATGCGGGCTACAATGAGGGTCCACACCAGACCAAACAGCGGGGCTTTATTTAGGGTAGGACAAAGGGGCAGCGGGTGGAAAGAAGGAAGGAAAAGAAAGAGAAAGAGACAGAGACGCTACCCAATTAGATACGGATGATGACATAAATTACAGGTGAAGGTAGGCCCATTGAACTCTGGATATATGGTGGCTGTTGCCTTGACAACAGGCCTATAGGTTGTACTGTGCTTATTGTCACCTATGTGATGTCACAGGTCTTGGTACTAACATCCCTCCATTTCTGTTATTATAAAGAAAAGGAAAAAGAGGAGGGGGGAGCCTATGGTGAAAAGGAATGAGGGCTCTGTGTCTCTTAAACTGCTCCTGCTGTCTACGGTCATCGTCAGTTTTGGGGTGTAGCTGACTTTCACCATCAGGGTCCACCTGGTACACTTAGGCATCAGGTACCTATGTGGAAAGTGGCCCTTTTGTGGGCAGTGGCTGATAATTCTGTAACAGAAGCTGGTAGGGTCCAGTAACTGGATGACAACAGGAGAAAGATTACTAGCAACAGAGGGATTCTGGACGTCCCAAACACTGGGGTCCACCTGAGAAGCTGGTAGAGGAAATAACATGTTAGTGTTAGGAGGTTGACTGGCTAGAAGGAGAAGTAGGGTAACTCCTGGTGAGCTTGGGTTCAGGTGAGAAGTGGCAGCAAAAGAAATTGAAGCCCCGAACTTAACTAAAAGATCTCTTCCTAATAAGGGACAGGAGAAGTTGGCACTACCAAAAAGGAATGGGTGAGGGGTATATTTCCAAAAGTGCAGCTAAGTGGTGGGGTCTGATGAGGAAGGTAAAGCTGTCCTATCCCAACTATAGGAAGATGCAATGGTCTCCAAAGTTCCATCAGGACCGAGTAAGTGGCCCCGCTGTCCAAGAGGAAAGAGATGGGCTACCCACACACCATGATAGTCATCCGGGGCTCCCTGCTGGTGATGGTTGTGGTTGGGTCGAGGGACCTTTGGCCCCTTCAGTCAACCATAGCCAAGCCCCTAGGTCAGCTGGAGGAGTATCTGGATGGGATGGTCCTCTGTTCTGCGTGACACGAGGACAATCATCAGTCCAATGTCCCTCACGATGACACTTAATACATGGACCTCTTGTCTTGCCCTTGCCCATTGACCTTGCTGACATCTATAGCAGGGAACTGGTAGTACCTGAGCCTTAGAAGGCCTGGGGCCCAGGTTCGTAGTTGGAGCTTGTTGGACAGCCTTTGCCAGCATCTGGTACTTTTGTTTTCGGGCTTTTTCATCTCTCCCATGGTACACCTTGAAGGCCATTGCCAAGACTTCTGTCTGTGGAGCTAAGGGCCCCCCTCTCCAAGTACCTAAGTTTAGCTCTTATGTCAGAGTAGCTCTGAGAAAAGAAGTAAGTCATTAAAAGTTGCTTACCTTCAGGATTCTCGGGATCTAGATTAGTGTATTGTCACAAAGCCTTTGTGAGGTGTTCTAAAAACTGAGATGATTCTCCTGCTTGTCCTGGAAAACCTCTTGGAGTTTTTTTTTTTCAAAATTTAATGTCTTTAGGGCTGCTTTTCTAAGACAAGCCAGAAGGCATGTAACAAACCTGTCTCTGGCTAGAATACCACCTGTGGAATTGTAGTTCCATTGAGGATCCTGGTCAGGCACTGCCTTGGATCCAATTAGATATGTTCTGTCTGTTTGGTAAATTCCATCTTCATGCATTCTTGCCTCTTCCCAAACTCACCTGTGTTCATCAGGAAGTAAATTGTTAGTAAGAATCAAATGAACATCATGGAAAGTCAAGCTGTAAGAGTGAGTGATATACTGAAACTCCTTAATAAATTTGGAGGAGTTAGAAGTATAGGAATCCAGTATGCTTTCTACTTGAGAAAGTTCACTCAATAAGAAAGGAACATGTACTCTAACCAAATCATTAACTCCAGCTACTTCCCTCAGAGGAAGGACTGGTGCTGGGTCAGGTGTTCTCAGAGGAGAAGGAGAACTTGAGGGTTTGGCTGTAGCCTTGGAATGTGTTATAGGAGGGGTAAAGGTTGGCACCAGTTCAGGGCATTTGGAGTGTCCTGTAGCTGGCAGAGAGGGAGAGGAGGGATCTGAGGAGGTTGGGTTAGTAGACTCCGGGACCTGGTGAGAGAGAGAGAGAGACTGGGGCTACAGTTTGGTATTTCACAGGCCCGACAGGCCTGTGGTGGATGGGGTGTGGCTCATGAGTGGGATCAAGAGTAGCATCATCTAGTGGAAAGTGGGTAGGTTTCGTGGCTAAGAGAAGCTGGGATGGGGACAGGCAGAGTAGAGAGAGGGTTTGGAGCAGAGATAGAAGAAAGCTTGAACGTATGAAACCTCATTCCATTTACCGGATTGCTGGCAGTGTGTATTAAGATCCCTTAAAACTATCAGGTCTAGAGTGCCATTAGGTGGCCATTTGGAATTATTGTCTAACATATTTTGAGTCCAGACCTTATTACAGAGGTTTATTAATTCTGACCACCTGAAATTGGTCGTTAGTTTTAGAGAGTTGAAGTTTTCCAAGAGATATCCCAGTGGGGTGCCTGGAAGTATGGCTGAAGACAAGTTACTGTCCACTGGGTGAGTAGGGAAGCAGTTAAGTAAAATTCCAGGGTCCTGGAAGAATATTAGCAGCATGGTGCAGCCAGACTAAAGACCCAGGTCATCACGCAGGCTCTAGGGGCTGCGACCTTCCCAGAGCATTGGAAGAAGTGCCCAACCTGGACCAGGATTTATCAGCAGCTGTAAAAGCTATGGGAGGCTCTGGGTCACTTCTAGGGGACACCCAAGGGTTTAAATGTCCTATCAGGAATGTTAGCCATAAGGCCAGTCATGTGGACTGGGCATGGGAAGTAAACCTTAGCTCAAGAAAGACTGGCCAGGTCTCATCTGGGGCTAAGATTCCCTCTAGCTAACCAAGGTGCCTTACCGATATGTCAATGTATATCCGAGACAATGTGCAATCTGATAGCTGGGAGTATGGAACTGTTTGGTCTGTTGGCCAGGAGACAAATCCACGTGGTGAGCCCTAGCACACAGCTCATATAATGGAAGTCTGTGAGTCTCAGGCTGTAGCTGCAGCAGCAATGGTCTGCCCAGTGGTGGGGAATCCATGAGGTAGCAGCAGCAGCACTGTGGCGGTGGTGGCGGTGGTAGCAGCAGTGGTAGCAGCAGTGGCAGCAGCAGTGGCAGCAGCAGCTAAGGCAGGCGGGAGCAGCATGAAGATGGAAGCAGCTGTAGCAGGTGTCTTCTCTACCAGCTGTAGCAGGTGTCTTCTCTACCAGCTGTAGCAGGTGTCTTCTCGACCATTTGTAGTGGGTGCAGGCAGAGCCTCTTGGATGGCTCGCCAAAATGTTGTTTGTTCATGCAGGTTGTTTGCCTGCACACCATGCGGGTCACAGAGGCAAGACAGAGATGTGGGCTGTAATGAGGGACCACACCAGACCAAACAGTTTCATGTGGGGCTTTATTTAAGATGGGGTAAAGGGGCAGTGGGTGGAAAGAAGAAAGGAAAAGAAAGAGGAAGAGAGAAAGAGACTCTACCCAATTATATACAGGTGATGATGTAAATTACAGGTGAAGGTAGGCCCATTGAACTCTGGGTATATGGTGGCTGTTGCCTTGGCAACAGGCCTATAGGTTGCACTGTGCTTATTGTCGCCTATGTTATGTCACCGGTCTCAGTACCAACAATATCTCCTTTTGTTCCATAAAAATGCCCCAAATTCAAGATTTTCCTGATCTCTAATTGATTTTGTTACATAAAATATGCTCATGCTCCATGTCTAGAAATAGAAAGAGTTGTTTATGCAAAATTTATTAAGAATTAAACCTACAAATGATATTTAAAAGCACTATGGAAATTTAAAGTGAAAGAGTGGGAAGCTTAAGATAGAAGCCAGTCGATTTCTGATATTAAATACTGTTGAAATGAGGCAACACATGAAAAGAAAACAACAGTAGAAAGAAAGTCAAGGAATGATGCTGGTAGAAAGTCTGGAGAGAAGAGAACACAAACAGGAAAGTAGGGAATAGCAGTGTCTGAAAACACTGAGAAGCAAAATCATTCATAATGAAGAAGCCCTTGGTACCATGATGCAGGGAGGAGGCATGGGTAAAATTCAGTTAAGCATGCATTCTCATGGGGGTGGTTGCCATGCTCACTTACTGTTATGTAGATGGGTTTGTAAGAAAAATGAGTAAACTCACATTTGCCAAGATGTTTGCATTATGGACCACTAGGTCATTTCTTGGAATTGAACTCAGAACGTTTGGGAGAGCAGTCGGTGCTCTTAACCACTGAGTCATTTCTCTAGCCCATGTGTGTGTTCTTGAATAATATATAAAAGACACAAGGTGAAAGGAAAGCATTGTGTATATATAGTTTTATATTGCTATTTATATAGAATTATTTTATATGAACAGCTCATAATTTATTTTTTTTATTTAATTAATTGGTTTACATCCCCCACCTGATCCCTCCCTCACTGAGTCTCTCCCGTCATCTCCCCTCCTCTTCTACTCTGACAGGATTAGACCCTGTCCTTGAGTATCACTCTACCCTGACACATTAAGTCTTTGCCAGATCAGGTGCACCCTTTCACATTGAAACCAGAAAGGGCAGCCATGAAGCTGAGCTGTCTGTTACATATGTGCCAAGCAAGCCTCATTCCAGCCGGTGTATGTTCTTTCGTTGGTGGCTCAGATTCTGAGAGCTTCCAGGGGTCACATTTTTTGACTCTGTTGGTCTTCCTGTGGAGTTCCCATCTACTGGACCTTCAATCCTTTCTGCAACTCTTTCATAAATATCTCTGACTTTTGTCTAATGTGTGGCTGTGGGTATCTGCTTCTGTTTCTGTTTCCAGCTGGGTATAGCCTCTCAGAGGACAGTTTTGGTAGGCTTTTGTCTATAAACATAACAGTACCACTAATAATGTCAAGCACTGGTGCTTGCCCAAGGGATGGGTTTTGATTTGGACTGGTTATTGGTTGGCTGGACTGGTTATTGGTTGGCCTTTCCTTCTGTCTCTGTTCCATCCCTACATTTCTTTTAGATAAACAAAGTTGAGGTCAGAACTTTGTTGTGTGGGATAGTGTAACTATCTTCTTCTAGAGGGTCCTGTCTGGCTACATGAGGTAGAATCTTCAGGTTCCATGTTCCTAAGTAATCTCATCTAAGATCATCCACATTGAATCCTAAGAGCTTCCCCCCCCCCCTTTATTTTTTTTTTTTTGAGGCAGGGTTTCTCTGTATAGCCCTGGCTGTCCTGGAACTCACTCTGGAGACTAGACTGGCCTCGAACTCAGAAATTCACCTGCTTCTGCCTCCCAAGTCCTGGGATTAAAAGTGTGTGCCACTACCACCAAGTGAGCTTCTCCTATTTTGGATATTTGGGACTTCATAGAGATTATCATCTTACACACCCCGTACAATGCAATATTCTATTCATTCTTCTGACTTGCTGGAACATCTCCCCTGTCTTTCTCCACTTGATCCAGCCTACCTTTCTTCTCTCCACACCTGTTCCCTCCCTCCTTCTGCCTCCTATAACTATTTTGTTTCCTTTTCTAAGTGTGATTCAAGCATCTTTGCTTGAGCTTTCCTTCTTATTTAACTTCTTTGGGTTTGTGGGGTATATCATGGATATTCTGTACTTTATGCCTAATATCCACTTACCAGTGGGTACATACCATGCCTTTTCTTTTGGGTCTGGGTTCCCACACTCATGATAATATTTTTTAGTTCCTTCCAGTTGCCTACAAAATTCATGATATCTGTTTTGAATAGCTCTATACTATTCCATGATGTTAATTAACCACATTTTCTGTATCTATTTTTTAGTTGAAGAATGGCTAGGTTGTTTCCAACTTCTGGTATTAAGAAGAAAGCTGCTAGGAACATAATCAAGCATGTGTCCCTAAGGTATGGTGGGGCATCTTTGGGGGTTATGGACATGAATGACATAGCTGTGTCTTCAGGTAGAACTATTTCCAATTTTCTGAGGAACTGAAAGATTGATTTCCAGAAAAGTTGTACAAACTTGCATTCCCCATAGCAGTGGAGGACTGTTCCCCTTTCTCCACATCCTCACTGTGTGAATTATTGATCTTAGTTATTCTGATTAGTGTAATCTGATATTCAAGTCATTTTGATTTGCATTTCCCTGATGACTAAGAATGTTGAACATTTCTTTAGGCACTTCTCTGCCATTCTAGATTGCTCTGTCAAAAATTCTGTTTAGCTCTGCACCCTATTTTTTAATTTGAATCTACCTTCTTGAGTTTTTTTAACTATTTTGGATATTAGCCATCTATTGGATATAGGGTTAGTGAAGATCTTTTCCCAGTCTATAGCTTGCCATTTTGTCTTATAGACAATGTCCTTTGCCTTACAGAAGCTTGTCAGTTTCATAATGTCTTATTTACCAATCATTGATTTTAGGGCCCAAGCCATTAGTTTTCTGTTCAGAAAATTGTCACTTGTACAAATGTGTTCAAGGCTTTTTTCAATTTTTTTTCTATTGGGTTAAGTGTATCCAGTGTTTTTCAGGTCCTTGATTCTCTTGGATTAAGATTTGTGCAAAGTGATAAAGGTGAATTTGCTTGCATTCTTCTACATGAAGACAGCCAGCTAGACTGCCACCATTTGTTGAAATGGTTTCTTTTTTTCCATTATATATGATTTTGGCTCCTTTGTCAAAAATCAAGTGTCCATAGGTGTGTGGGTTTATTTCTGTGTCTTTGATTATATTGCACTGATCAATCTATTTGTTTTTGTACCAATATCATGCAGGTATTTTCGTTTGTTTTGTTTTGTGTCTTGTTTTGTTTTGTTATAGCTATTGACATATAGTACAGCTTAAAGTGGGATGGCAATTCCTCCAGATGATCTGTAACTGTTCATGTTTGTTTTGGTTATCCTGTTTTTTTTTTCCATGTAAAAAACTGTGTTGGAAATGTTGATAGGGATGTCATTAAATCTGTAGATTAGTTTTGGTAAATGGCCATTTTTACTATGTTTTCCTACCAACCCATGAGCATGGGAGATCTTTCCATTTTTTAGATATCTTCTTCAACTTTTTTCTTCTGGGTTTAGTTCTTGTCATATATATCTTTTACTTGCTTGGTTACATGTAATTATTCCATATGATTTTTGGCTATTGTGAAGGTTGTTCTTTTCCTACCTTCTTTCTCTGCCCATTTATCATTTGTATATAGGAAAGTAGTAGCTGATTTCTTTGGGTTAATTTTACATTCAGTCACTTTGCTGAGGTTGTTTATCTGTCCTAGGAGTTCTCTGGTAGAATTTTGGGGATTGCTTAGGTATACTATCATATCATCAGAGAATACCTTGACTTTTCCTTTCCAGTCTGTATTTCTTTGATCTTCTATTTTGTTGTCTTATTGCTCTGGCTAGAACTTCAAGAACTATATTGAATAAATAGGGAGAGAGTAGAAAGCTTTGTTTTTTCCCCTGATTTTAATGGAATTACTTTAAGTTTCTCTCCATTCAATTTAATGGTGGTTATTAGCATGCTATGTATTGCTTTTATTATGTTTAGGTGTGTTCCTTGAATCCCTTATCTCTAGAAGAGTTTTAACATGACAGAGTTTTGTATTTTGCAAAGGCTTTTTCAGCATCTAATGAGATGATCATGTGATTTTTTCTTTTATATTGCTTTGTAGAGTGGATTACTCTCTTTGATGGATTTTTATATACTGAATCCTTGGGGTGAAGCATACATGATCATGGGGTATGATGGTTTTGATGTGTTCTTGGATTTGGTTTGCAAGCATTTTATTGAGTATTTTTGTGTTTAAAGTCATAAGTGAATTTGGTCTGAAGTTCTCTTTTTTTGTTTAGTCCTTGTGTGGTTTAGTTATCAGTGTATCTGTGGGCTCATAAAATGAATTAGTAGTGTTCTTTTATGTGAATAGTTGGAGAAGTGTTGGTATTATCTCTTCTTTGAAAGTCTGGTAGAATTCTGAACTAAAACCATTTGTCATGTGCTTTTATTTTTTGCTGTGAGACTTTTAATGACTGTTCCTCTTTCCTTAGGGTTTATGGGATTGTTTAGATAGTTAACTTAATCTTCATTTAAATTTGGTATGTTGTATCTGTCTAGAAATTCATCCAATTCATTTAGATTTTCCAGTTTTGTAGAGTACAGGCTTTTGAAGTAAGACTTAATATGTTTTTGGATTTCCTTAGTTTCTGTTGTTATGTCTCTCTTTTCATTTCATATTTTCTTAATTTTGATACTGTCTCCATGCCATTTTAGTTAGTTTAGCTAACTGTTGTCTATCTTTTTGATTTTCTCAAAGAACCAGCTCTTGGTTTTGTTGATTCTTTGTACTGTTCTCTTTGTTTCTATTTGATTGATTTTAGGCCTTTATTTGAGTATTTCCTGCCTTCTATTCCTCTTATTTGTGTTTGCCTCTTTTTGTTCTTGAGCATTCAGGTGTTCTATTAAGTTATTAGTATAGTATCTCTCCAATTTCTTTATGAAGGCATGTAGTGCTATGAGTTTTCTTGTTAGAACTACTTATGCCTCATATGCATAGGTGTGTTTTGCCTTCATTTTCATGAGAGTCTTTAATTTCTGTCTTTATTTCTTCCTTGACCAAGTTATCATTGTGTAGGCAGTTGTACTGGTCAGTTTACATGAGTATGCAGGCTTTATGTTGTATCTGTTGTTTTTTTAAGTCCAGCCTTAATTTGTGGTGATTTTATAAGATGAAAGAGATTATTTCAGTCTGCTTGTATCTTTGATGCTTGCTTTGTGTCTGATTATATGGTCAGTTTTGGAGAAGGTTCCATAAGGTACTAAGAAGGTACATATATATATATATGAAATGTTCTGTCGATATGTTAAGTTCTATTACTATCATTGTATCACTGTTTAGTTTTTGGTTCAATGACCTGTCCATAGGAGAGAGTGGTGTATTGAAGTCTCCCACTATTTTTGTGTGAGGTTTAAGCTATTTTTTGAGCTCTAGTAAAGTTTCTGTTACAAATATTGGTGTCCTTGCATTTGGGGAACAGATGTTCAACAATGAACCTTCATCTTGGTGGATTTTTCCTTTGAGGAGTATCCTTTTCTGACTTTTTGTTCTTAACCTCTCTCTCTCTCTCCTCTCCTCTCTCTCTCTCTCTCTTTCTGTCCCTCCCTCTCTCCTTTCCTCACTTCTTACCTCTCTCTCTCTCTGTCTTGTTCCATTTGAAACCATACCAGGAATTGAACCAAACCAACCAACCAACCATATTGTGTTGTATAAATATCCTTCCCAAAATTCGAAGGTACCCACACCCCAATAGTCCCCTTCCAAGTCTTTAGAATACTGAGAAGTAAGCGTTGTGTTATAAGTCACCCTGTCTTAGGTAATGTGTTAAATATACCAGAGAGAGATAGGAGTGGGAAGGGGATAGACCTGACAAAATACATTATGGAATTATAGGTCATGTTCAGTGCCTAGCTGAAATTGGCAATTAAAGGTCACTAGGGGTTTATTTTTCATTGTTAACTGTTGCAGAAAGTATTAAAAAAGAAGGCTAGCATGTTCCCGCACTAGTGTGGGCAAGGCAATGGCAATCCACATACCTCTTGCCGCTGGGCCACAGGACTCCTACTAGCCCTCCAAAGAACCCACAAATTCTCCATGTGCCTGTGATCTGCTGGCCTGCCCACTTTCCAGCCCCCACTCAGCCAACTCTCTAGAGAGAGTCCTGTGAGCTCATCTCACTTGTACCCAGCACCACACATCTCTATTACCTGGTAAAGCGTGACTCTTAATGCTTATTTAGTTAGCCAATTCGAGTTACAGATATTATAAACATAATTATTAGATGCCAATACGGTAAAAGCCTTATCCCAATATTTTTAACCTTATGAAAACACACAGAAAAACACAGGATTCCATCTTGGTTCTCCGACCTGCAACCTCTCCCTCTAGGGTGCCCCTGTGCCCTAACTGCGACTTCTCGCATTGCCTCTCTTTTCCTGTCCAATCACAGGCTTTCCACTGCCCTAATATGGTTGGATATGGAAAATTAAGACATTGAGACAGTGAAATTATTTATTTCATAGTATTTATGAGTTAAATACAATTCTTAGCAATATGACCAGTTTTTCATAATTCAGAGATCTTTTCATAATTGTTATTCTGGAGGTTATATGTCTGAAGGTAATTGTTGTTTACCTGGATTATAGGAAAATGATATTTTGAAATGTTAGAGTCCTTTCTATCATGTTAGAAAGGAATATTACTGTATGATTGATGTGATTATTCTCTGTAGAAATTTTAAAAATACTTTACACACAGACACACATGAATGTACTCACAAACTATGTGAAATCTTTGAAACTAAATAAAATTAATGTGCAATACATATATTCTAATAAGAATATAATATTTTATGAAATATGATTTATATCTTACAGTATAAAAACAGGGTACTTACAACTAGTTTATATTTTAATTAGTAAAATACAATATATACTGGTCATAACCTTAGGGTAAAAAAGATCTCATGGAAATTTTAAAGCATTTTCCTTGTTTGCATAAAAACATAGTGACCAGTACAGTGTTATACTTTTATTGATATTATGGGTGAATTGTGTTTGCAATCAGAATATGTTAAAGAATAGTATTTCACAGTTGTTATGCTTTCCTAGGGGAAGTAATTATTCAGATATTAGTATCTAAATAAAAGAAACGGTCCACTGAACCTTAAATAAATTATATTTTGTGGAAAAGAAAGATGACTAAAATATTTATACTGAGTATTATAATATTTTGGGTTTTTTTTGTTAAAGTTATCTTCTTTCGAATGGAAGATTTAAAATCACAGTATATTTGTATCAAATGCAAAATTGAAAATAAAGTAAAATAGTATAACAGTAACCTAGAAATAAAAAGTGTAAAGAAGCAAATCTTTAAGAACTGCAATAATGATTTGTCATGGAAAAATATTGTCTTCATCTTATTTTACAAATGATGCTTGAAATTATTTTTATGCAAAAGTTAATTTTTATAAAGAGTTAGGCAACTATTTGTATAAAATGTTATGTTGGACATCTAAAATATTGTCATTGACTATTGTAAAGGAATTAAAATCCACCAATGTGGCTGTTCTAATTAGGTATCAGATGCAAAGATATAATCTGGTTGGAATGCAGATATGTCATATACATATAATCTCTATGACTGGAGTTCGGACACCTTTAGTATATACCTTTAATCCCTAATAGTGAAGGAAAGTTAGTTTCTAGAAAGAAGCAATCATGTTTGACAATGACATCTAATGGAGGGCAGACAAATGAAGAATCAGAGAAAGATTTAACAGAATGTGTCAGAGATAGGATATGTCCATCTCATAAGAACAGACAGGAAGGAGAGGATATTTAAGACAGCAAGAGCAGTTCACATGCATGTGTGCTCACATATACACAAACACACACACACATACACACACACAAACACTCACGCACACACAAAGTGGTAAGAAAGAGAGGGAAAAGGGAAGGGGATAGAAAAGAAACTGGGGAAGACCCTTGAGGACATCGGTACAGGGAGAAAGTTTCTGAACAGAACACCAATAGCGTATGCTCTAAGAGCAAGAATTGACAAATGGGACCTCATAAAATTACAAAGTTTCTGTAAGGCAAAGGACACCATCAAGAGGACAAATTGGCAACCAACAAATTGGGAAAAGATCTTCACCAATCCTACATCAGATAGAGAGCTAATATCCAATATATATAAAGAACTCAAGAAGTTAGACTCCAGAAAACCAAACAACCCTATTAAAAAATGGGGTACAGAGTTAAACAAAGAATTCTCACCTGAAGAACTTCGGATGGCGGAGAAGCATCTTAAAAAATGCTCAACTTCATTAGTCATTAGGGAAATGCAAATCAAAACAATCCTAAGATTTCATCTTACACCAGTCAGAATGGCTAAGATTAAAAATTCAGGAGACAGCAGGTGTTGGAGAGGGTGTGGAGAAAGAGGAACACTCCTCCACTGCTGGTGGGGTTGCAAATTGGTACAACCACTCTGGAAATCAGTCTGGCGGTTCCTCCGAAAACTGGGCACCTCACTTCCAGAAGATCCTGCTATACCACTCCTGGGCATATACCCAGAAGACTCCCCACCATGTAATAAGGATACATGCTCTACTATGTTCATAGCAGCCCTATTTATAATTGCCAGATGCTGGAAAGAAGGCAGTTTAATTGGGACATGTCTATAGACAGGTTGAAGAGAGAACAAGATAGAGACAGGTGAAGACAGATTAAGCCAGGGAATAAGAAGGAGCCAGCCTATGAGAAGAGACTGTGAGAGTTAGTTTGAGGCTAAGCTGAACAAAGGTCAGTAGGTGAGAGAAGGGGAGAGAATGCATTTGAATCAGTCAGCATGGAAATGAGATTGAGCCAGAACAGATGAATAGAACCAGCCAGCCAGAGTTCAGAAAGAGCTAGAAAGGGTGAGCTTATTCAGCAGGAAACCTCTGAAAGGACAATTACATCTGGCAAATAAAAGTTATTTTTACAGAGTAGAATACATGCTTCCAATACTTTCATTAGGCTGAAATCACATTTTATTTTGTTTTGTTTTTCTTTTTCTTTTTTCGTTTTTTTCAAGACAGGGTTTCTCTGTGTAGCTCTGGCTGTCCTGGAACTTACTCTGTAGACCAGGCTGGCCTTGAACTCAGAAATCCACCTGCCTGTGCCTCCCAAGTGCTGGGATTAAAGGCGTGAGCCACCACTGCCCGGCTTGAAAGCACATTTTTAAATGGATGTAATGGTTTCTTGCAAAGCCTAATACATAATATTTCACATTATTTTAATTATTAGAAAAAAAGGAAATATAAATTGGTGAGTTCCATTATTTTAAAATAAGTTATTATATCTTCCCAATAGTAAAGATATATCCAAATATTAATAGTTATATACTTATATCACAGTGAACATTATCCAATTAATTTGTCATAATTAAGGTAAAATGTGAAGACAAAATATTATGTGGTAGGGAACCAGTCTCCACTTGTATGTCCTTTACATTTTAATTAATAATGGAAAATATTGATAATGATTTGAAATTTTCATATTTAGAATCAGACACTTTAAGTTAAGCAACTTGAGTTTATTTTTTTTATTTTTTTTATATCATTGAACTAATGAGTCAAACTTTGGTGTCAACTTTTCCAGCAAAGTTTATAACTTAATGGTGCTTCCTGTAATCTATCTGTATATAAATATTCTAATTTGACTATATATTTTCTCTTTCTTTTTTATTTTTAAATTTATTTATTTTTTTACACTCCACATTTTATCCCCCACCTGCACCCCTGCCATCCACCCTCAGACTTTCCACATCCCATACTTCCTTCCCACACCCTCGTCTCCACATGGATTTCCCCACCCCCTGCCCCACTTGACCTCTAAACTCCCTGGGGCCTTGAGGCTCTTGAGGGTTAAGTGCATCATCTCTTAATAACCACAGACCCAGAAGTCCTCCACTCTATGTGTGTTGGGGGCCTCATATCAGCTGGTATATGCTTCCTGTTTGGTGGTCCAGTGTTTGAGAGATCTCGGGGTCCAGATTATTTGAGACTGCTAGTCCACCTACAGGGTCTCCGTGTTCTCCTCAGCTTCTTTGAATTGTCCCTAGTTTGACAACAGGTGTCAGCCACTTCTGTCCATTGGTTGGGTGCAAATATCTGCATCTGATTCTTTCAACTGTTTATTGGGTCTTCCGGAGAGCAGTCATTCATGCTAGGTCCCTTTTTGTGAGCTCTTCGTAACCTCAGAAATAGTGTCAGGTCTCGGAACCTTCCCTTTGGGCCTGTTGCTGAACCATTTTTTTTCCTCAAGCTCCTCTCCATTTTCATCCCTGTAATTCTTTCAGACAGGAACACTTATGGGTCAAAGTAGTGATTGTAGGATGGCTCCCTTCTCCCTCATTTGATGCCCTGTCTTCCTGCTGGAGGTGGGCTTTATAAGTTTCCTCTCCCTACTCTTAGGCATTTCATCTAAGGTTTCTCCCTTTGAGTCCCAAGAGTCTCTTACCTTCCATGTTTATTGGACATTTTCTTTATTTACATCTCAAATGTTACCCCATTCCAGGTCCCCCCCCCCAAAAAAAGCACCCTATCCCATCGCCTCTCCTCTTGTTTCTATGAGGGTGTTCCCCCACCCACCCACTCCAGCCTCCCCACCTTTACATTCCCCTACATTGGGGCATTAAGCCTTCACAGGACCAAGGACCTCTTCTCCCATTGATGCCCAACAAGGCCAGCCTCTGTTACATATGCAGCTAGAGTCATGGGTCTCTCCATCTGTACTCCTTGGTTGGTGGTTTAGTCCCTGGGAGTTATGGGGGCTCTGGTTGTTTGATATTGTTGTTCTTCCTATTAGGTTGCAAACCCCTTCAGCTCCTTCAGTCTTTTCTCTAACTCCTCCATTGGATACCGCACACTCAGCCCGATGGTTGGCTGCAGGCATCTGCCTCTGTATTTGTTAGGCTCTGGCAGAACCTCACAGGAGACAACTATATCAGGCACCTTTCAGCATGCACTTCATGACATGCACAATAGTGTCTGTGTTTGGTGACATGTTTATGGGGTGCATATCCAAGTGTGGCAGTCTCTGGATGACCTTTCCTTCATTCTCTTGTCCATACTTTGTCACTGTATTTTCTCCTGTGAGTATTTTGGTCCCCCCTCTAAGAAGGACCGAAGCACCCACACTTTGATCTTCCTTCTTCTTGAGCTTCATGTGGTTTGTGAATTGTGTCTTGGGTATTCAGAGTTTTGGGACTGATATCCACTTCTCAGTGAGTGCATACCATGTATGTTACCTCACTCAGGATGATATTTTCTAGTTCCAGGGAAATTCACCATTTTAACTGTGAGCTTATCATTCCATGACCTGACATTGTTGAGTAAAATAAGGGGAAAGTAAGCTTAATACATTCATCAATGTCTATTTTTCCATGGTTAATGAAATATGATAAGCTACCGCAGGCTCTGAGGCTAGTGCTGCCATGACTCCCCAGCACAGTGGCCTGTACTCTCAAACACTGAGCAGAATTAAACCCTTTCTTTTCTAATCACCCTTCCTTTGACATTTTATTACAACAATAAAGCAAATAACTAATTTAAAAGATCAATCATGGTATGCACTCACTGATAAGTGGATATTAGCCTAGAACCTTTGAATACCGAGGACATAATCCACAAATTAAATGATGTCCAAAAAGAATGGAGGAGTGGCCCCTGGTTCTGGAAAGACTCAGTGCAAGAGTATAGGGGAATTCCAGAACAGGGAAGTGGGAAGGGGTGGATGGAAGAATAGGGTGACGGAAGAGGGCTTATGGGACTTGCGGGGAGTGGGGACCCAGAAAAGGGGAAATCATTTGAAATGTAAATAAAAAATATATCAATAAAAAATGGTACAGGGAGTAGGGGCATTGTTTTGATAAGCCCATGTGATTCTTAAGGTTTTAGAACGAGTTTTCTGGAATGTCTTTGAAACTTTCGGGTAGAGAATCTGTTGAATGTTATAATCAGAACCTAATGAGCCTTCTGTTAAGACATTAGAAGCATAATGTAAACAATGGAGATAAGGACTGTAATGAGAGCTAGACTATATTCAACATATGTATTATTCTACATATTTTCTATGTCCCAAGAACTTGACTGGGGATGAATTTGAAAGCAATGGGGTAATACATGTGGATGTAAAAATATCATGGCAGAGTAGAATCCATGCTATGGCATGATTGCAGCTCATTATTCTTTCCCAGACTTAGAGTGAAAAAAGAGCATCAGCGCAGAAGGTACAAGAAAGTGTGCAGCTTGAGCATAAGAACTTTAGCATATTTAACCTTAAAAGCAAGACATATACTAAAAGAGGTTACACCTATTATAGAGATAACTCCTGATGTGTACTGAAATCATAGGAAGATGACCTGAGGCATAAAAACCATGCATCAAACTCTACACTTTTTGAAATGTAAAGATATTAGAAAAGAGAGATCCTAAACTGAGAATGTCACTGAAGCAGTTCCATGCTCCTGAAAAAGCATCTGCTTATAGAAGAGTTTTTCTAAGGTCAGGATACAGAGGCTGCTACAACTGTGGTCCAAGGGTTCATCCTAATTAGGCAGCAGAACTTGGCAGTACCATTCACATGGCACTGGATGGTAGGGATGAGAGATACAAGATTGAGAGGGTGGTGGAGTCTCGAGCCATGATTCCAGAAAGTTGCCAGTGCTAGGCAATTTGTTACAGCACCAGAGTCCTTGTAAGGGATTCTGAGAGGCCTCATTATGAAGTTGTGATATTGAGCTAAATTTTCTCCAAACACCACAGAATATTAGAAATGTGCAGACCAAAGAACATCTGCAGATCGAAGGCAAGCTGGAATAGATTGTGCACAAGAAAAATATTGTTTATATTTTGGATGACAGAATTGAAAAGATGGGATTCCTCAAGCCCTTGAGAGCCTAGAGGATGTTATCATAGGCCTCATGGAGCTGATGGATTTGGTGTTGGTCATACTGGCTTGAGGTATTGCTTCAAGCCAATCATTCTTTGTTATGCCTTCAGTCTTCCCTCTTGGAAGGAAAGTGTTCATTATGTGTCATTGTTTATTGGAAGTGTGTAACATCTCTTTTGTTTTATGGAAGCACACAGTTAAGAGATTGCCTGTGTCTCAAAGGACTCAGAAATTACACTTTAAAATGGTGTCATAACTACCACATACTATGAAATATTTTGAGGTTTGACTGAATGCATTTTGCATTATGAGATGTCCCTAAACCTGTGGAGAGAAGGGAAGAGGGATTATGGTTTAAAAGGTGTCATATTGATAAGGTTTGATGAAATAGTTAGTATTGCCTGTCAGCTTGACAGGACCTAAGAGACAAGCCTCTGTCATGGTTATGGAAAGTTGCCTAGACTCCGTAAACTGAGTTGAGTTCAAGTGTCACCATTCCATGAGGTCCTAGACCGAATAAATAGCAGAAAGTGAGTTGAATACTAATAATCCATTTTTCTTAGCATCTTATTCTTTTTAAACTCACTACATAGGTCTGATTAGCTTGGGACTCACTGTACAGACCATATGGCTTTGATCTCACAGGATCCTCATGCTGTTGCTCCCACAGCATGAGGATTATAGATGTGTACCACTACAACTGGGTTTCTCAGTATTTAATTGCAGAGGCAATGTGACCTTAAGTTCTAGCAGACATGACTTTATTGCCATAATGAACTGTGAACCAAAATAAACTCTACTTTACTGAAGTTGCTTTTGTCAGACAACATATTAGAACAATGAGACAACTAAAACCTTAGCATTGTAAGTAGTTACTTTTACCTTTATTTTCTATGAGAAATAATGAGAAATTGTATAATTTTTAATGGCATTCATGCAATCATGAATGATAGACATTACTCAAACCTGTACAATATCCTTTGGGGTTATAAAAATATTGAAAAGACATATTTAAATTATATCCTTTATCTCTTGATGATAGCGTGAGCAAGCCAATATATAAATCTTTGGTGACTTCTGTAAGCTTATGATCCCATTGTATTCTACAGCATACAGTTTTTTTTGTACCGAAAATAGAATTCTCCTCATATAGTACATTCCAAACCCAGCTCACTTTCCCTGCACTCCTAGCTTTCAACCACTTCCCCTCTCCCCTGCATCTACTCCTCCACTGTTTCTGTTTTAGAAAAGAGCAGGCCTCCAAAGATGATACCCAAGCAGGACAAAACAAAATACAATAAGACAAGACAAAACTCTTGGAGGAAAAGAGTCTCAAGAGAGGGCAAAAGAGTCAGATGTACACCTGCTCCCACTGTTAGAAGTCCCACCCAAACACCAAGCTAACAGCAATGACATATACCCAGAGGACCTGGTGCAGACCCTTGCAGGTGCGTGCTTGCTGCTTCAGTTTCTGCAAGCCCATGTGAGTCACGTTTAGTTGATTTGGAGGCCATAGTCTCCTGGTGTCCTCTATCTTCTGATTCCTTCAGTTTTTCCTTCCACTCCCCCACAAACTTCCCCAATCTCTTAGGGACATAGCCTCATGGAGACCTCCAATTTAGAATCTTTCTTCCCAAATAAATAAATAAATAAAATTTAAAAAGCTGGGCAGTGATGGCACACGCCTTTAATCCCAGCACTTGGGAGGCAGAGGCAGGCAGATTTCTGAGTTTGAGGCCAGCCTGGTCTACAGAGTGAGTTCCAGGACAGCCAGGGCTACACAGAGAAACCATGTCTCAAAAAAAGCCAAGTAAATAAGTAAATAAGTAAATAAATAAATAAATAAATAAATAAATAAATAAATAAATAAAATAGAATCTTTCTTCTCATAATGTCTGGGTATGAGTGTTACCCCTCCCCCTCCCCATATGTTCCATAAACCTTCTTTTCTCCACTCATCCGCCAATCACCTCTCTCCTTTTTCTCTGTCCTGAGACTCCCCTCCAATGCTAGAACAAGCCTTTCCAGGATCAGGACCCTCTCCTTACTTCTTCATGGGAGTCATTTGTTATGCGAATTGTGCCTTGGATATTCAGAGCTTCTGGGCTAATTAATATCCACTTATTAATACTCCTAGCTGCTGCTGAAGGAATCCTCCTTGCTGATTACTAGACAAGTCACCAATCTATAAGTATAGAAGAACATCATTAAAAATAATTTCATTCCAAAAAATAATCCTTTTTGAAAGATTAGCAGTGTTTAATCTTATGCTAGGTCTCTGGGCAATCACACATTCTGTTTCTGAGATAACAGACGCATCCTACTATACCACTGGCAGTATGTGACTTCTGGGATTCCAAACTCAGATCCTCAAGTTTGAGAAGCAATCAATTTGCCTGCTACACAGCATTTCTAACTCCAAAATTTAACTTTCATAACACTAAACCTGTTATAAGAAAAATTTATTAAATTATAAAAGTGTTATAAAAAAGAACTAAATTAAATGTAAAAATGTTTAAATAAAGCAAATATCCAATAAAAAATGTTATGTGCCAATGATAATCAGCAATGATAATTTAGTATCATACTGGTAGAGTTACAGGAATAAAAGTTTTTACCAACATTTTATTTCCAGAAAATAAATTCCAAGTACTAAAATAAAGCAAATCCCTGTAGATGAAAGTATACAGTGAAGGTATTATATTAATAGGACAGGAAAATTAAAACACCCCTTCCTGAACCTACGAAGGAATTCTTCATTCCACAGACACAGCTACCCCTACAGTGTTTTGCTCATTAGTTTCCATGGATGCCAGGACAAGTTATTCTCTGGTCCAGCTGGCATCATGATATTATGGCAATAACCTACTACTCCAGAGTGCAAATTTTATTATCTATATGTAATTCATTAACAAATCAAAAAGGAAAATGAACATTTCAGGGCATTGAATATATCACTGTGTACAATCCATAAATGCTTAGTCTTTATTAGGGTTTTATAGCTGTGCACAGACACCATGATCAAGGCAACACTTAGAAGGACAACATTTAATTAGGGCTGGCCTACAGGTTCACAGGTTCAGTCCTTTATAATCAAGGTGGGAGCATGGCAGCATCCAGGCAGGCTTGGGACAGGAGGAGCTGAGAGTTCTAACTCTTGATCTGAAGACCAATAGAAGACTGGGTTTTCTGCACTGCAGAGATTCAATGCCCACCCCCACAGTGGCACACTTCCTCCAACAAGGCCATACTTTCTAACAGTATCACTCCCTATGGGCCATGCATATTCAAACCACCACACCTATTTAAAAACTTTGCTGTATTCCCACAAACAGTTAAAGTGTAGTAAAATATATTTACATGTCACATTTTAAACTATGAAACCAATTGGGGGTAATGGGCAGTCATTTAAAATACTATCTACAAAAAAAAATTAAATGAACAGAGATGGAAACAGCACTCCTAAAATGCAAAGTGCTAGTTATTTGAGCATAAAACATGACAAAGAAATATTGAAGGGATTGGAAAAGAAAGATACATGAAATATGGAGCAATATGGAACTTGAGTCTATGCAATATGAAATGAGAATTAAATTCGCAGAAGAGAGAATACATTTATTTATTTTTAATTATATATTTTTATTTTCTATATTCTTTGTTTACATTCCAAATGATTTCCCCTTTCCCAGTTCCCCCCTCCCCATATGTTCCATAAACCTTCCTTTCTCCACTCATTCTCCAATCACCTCTCTCCTTTTCCTCTGTCCTGATACTCCCCTCCAATGCTAGAACAAGCCTTTCCAGGATCAGGACCCTCTCCTTATTTCTTCATGGGAGTCATTTGTTATGCTAATTGTGCCTTGGATATTCAGAGCTTCTGGGCTAGTTAATATCCACTTATCAGAGACTGCATTCCATATGTATTCTTTTGTGATTGGGTTGCCTCACTTAGGGTGATATTTTCCAGATCAAAGCATTTGCCTAAAAATTTTGTGAATTCATTGTTTTTATTTTTTTATTTTTTTATTCAATATATTTTTTATTTACATTTCAAATGATTTCCCCTTTTCTAGCCCCCCACTCCCCGAAAGTCCCATAAGCCCCCTTCCCTCCCCCTGTCCTCCCACAGATCCCTTCCCACTTCCCTGTTCTGGTTTTGCCCTATACTGCTTCACTGAGTCTTTCCAGAACAAGGGGCCACTCCTCTGTTCTTCTTGTACCTCATTTGATGTGTGGATTATGTTTTGGGTATTCCAGGTTTCTAGGTTAATATTCATTTATTAGTGAGTGCATACCATGATTGATCTTTTGAGACTGGGTTACCTCACTTAGTATGATGTTCTCCAGCTCCATCCATTGGCCTAAGAATTTCATGAATTCATTGTTTCTAATGGCTGAATAGTACTCCATTGTATATATATACAACATTTTTTTGCATCCACTCTTCTATTGAGGGATACCTTGGTTCTCTCCAGCTTCTGGCTATTATAAATAGGGCTGCTATGAACATAGTGGAACATGTATCCTTATTACATGCTGGGGAATCCTCTGGGTATATGCCAAGGAGTGGTGCAGGAGGATCTTCTGGAAGTGAGATGCCCAGTTTTCTGAGGAACTGCCAGACTGATATTTATAGAACATTTCACCCTAAAGCAAAAGAATATACCTTTTTCTCAGCACCTCATGGTACCTTCTCCAAAATCGACCATATAATTGGTCACAAGACAGACCTCAACAAATATAAGAAGATTGTACTAATCCCATGCCTTCTATCAGATCACTATGGAGTAAAAGTGGTCATCAATAGTAACAAAAACAACAGAAAGCCCACATACACATGGAGGTTGAACAATACTCTACTCAATGACACCTTGGCCAAAGAAGAAATAAAGAAAGAAATCAGAGACTTTTTAGAATTTAATGAAAATGAAGGCACAAAATACCCAAAACTTTGGGACACAATGAAAGCAGTGCTAAGAGGAAAACTCATAGCCCTGAGTGCCTCCAAAAAGAAAATGGAGAGAGCATACACTATCAGCTTAATGACACACCTGAAAGCCCTGGAACAAAAAGAAGCCAGTTCACGCAGGAAGAGTAGAAGACAGGAAATCATCAAACTCAGGGCTCAAATCAGTCAAGTGGAAACAAAGAGAACCATACAAAGAATCAACGAATCCAGGAGCTGGTTTTTTGAGAAAATCAACAAGATAGATAAACCCTTAACCAAACTAACCAAAGGGCACAGACAAAGTATCCCAATTAGCAAAATGAGAAATGAAAAGGGGGATTTAACAACAGAAACTGAGGAAATCCAAAAAATCATCAGATTCTACTACAAAAGCCTATACTCAACACAACTGGAGAATCTGGAGGAAATGGACAATTTCCTAGACAGATAGCAAATACCAAAATTAAATCAGGACCAAATAGATCATCTAAACATAACCCCTAAAGAAATAGAAGGGGTCATAGAAAGTCTTCCAACCAAAAAAAGCACAGGACCAGATGGTTTCAGTGCAGAATTCTATCAGACCTTCAAAGAAGACCAAACACCAATACTCTTCAAACTAGTCCACAAAATAGAAATAGAAGGAACACTACACAATTCCTTCTATGAAGCCACAATTACGCTGATACCAAAACCACACAAAGATCCAACAAAGAAAGAGAACTTCAGACTAATTTCCCTTATGAACTTCGATGCAAAAATACTCAATAAAATTCCAACCGAATCCAAGAACACATCAAAACGATCATCCA
This sequence comes from Apodemus sylvaticus, assembly GCF_947179515.1. Classification (NCBI taxonomy): domain Eukaryota; kingdom Metazoa; phylum Chordata; class Mammalia; order Rodentia; family Muridae; genus Apodemus; species Apodemus sylvaticus. The sequence goes on along the minus strand of NC_067473.1, from coordinate 12,838,116 downwards.
CCATGATCAAGTAGCCTTTATCCCAGGGATGCAGGGTTGGTTCAACATATGGAAATCCATCAATGCAATCCACTACATAAACAAACTCAAAGAAAAAAAAACCACATGGCCATTCCATTGGATGCTGAAAAAAAACATTTGACAAAATTCAGCATCCTTTCATGCTTAAAGTCTTGGAAAGAACAGGAATTCAAGGCCCATACCTAAACATAGTAAAAGCAATATACAGCAAACCGGTAGCCAGCATCAAACTAAATGGAGAGAAAAATCCCACTAAAATCAGGGACTAGAGAGGGCTGCCCCCTTTCTCCTTATCTTTTCAATATTGTACTTGAGGTACTAGCTCCGGCAATTAGACAACATAAGGAGGTCAAAGGGATACAAATTGGAAAGGAAGGAGTCAAACTATCATTATTTGCAGATGATATGATAGTCTATCTAAGTGACCCAAAAAACTCCACTAGAGAACTCCTACAGTTGATAAACTACTTCAGCAAAGTGGCAAGTTATAAAATCAACTCAAGCAAATCATTAGCCTTCCTATACTCAAGGGATAAGCAGGCTGAGAGAGAAATTAGGGAAATGACTCCCTTCACAATAGCCACAAACAGTATAAAGTACCTTGGGGTGACTCTTACCAAACATGTGAAAGATTTGTATGACAAGAACTTCAAGACTCTGAAGAAGGAAATGGAAGAAGACCTCAAAAAATGGAAAAACTCCCATGCTCATGGATCGGCAGGATTAATATAGTTAAAATGGCCATTTTGCCAAAAGTGATATACAGATTCAATGCAATACCCATCAGAATCCCAATTCAATTCTTCACAGAGTTAGAAAAGAGCAATTCTCAAATTCATCCGGAATAATAAAAAACCCAGGATAGCTAAAACTATTGTCAACAATAAGAGAAATTCTGGGGGAATCAGTATCCCTGACTTCAAGCAATACTACAGAGCAATAGTGTTAAAAACTGCATGGTATTGGTACAGTGACAGGCAGGCAGATCAATGGAACAGGATTGAAGATCCAGAAATGAACCCACACACCTATGGTCACTTGATCCTCGACAAAGGGGCTGAAAACATCCAATAGAAAAAAGATAGTCTTTTCAACAAATGGTGCTGGTTCAACTGGAGGTCAGCTGCAGAAGAATGCCAATTGATCCATCCTGTCTCCTTGTACTAAGCTCAACTCCAAATGGATCAAGGACCTACACATAAAGCCAGACACTATGAAGCTAATAGAAAAGAAACTGGGGAAGACCCTTGAGGACATCAGTACAGTGGGAAAGTTTCTGAACAGATCACCAATAGCTTATGCTCTAAGATCAAGAATTGACAAATGGGACCTCATAAAATTACAAAGTTTCTGTAAGGCAAAGGACACCATCAAAAGGGCAAATCGGCAACCAACAAATTGGGAAAAGATCTTCACCAACCCTACATCAGATAGAGGGCTAATAACCAATATATACAAAGAACTCTAGAAGTTAGACTCCAGAAAACCAAATAACCCCATTAAAAATGGGGTACTGAGTTAAACAAAGAATTTTCACGTGAAGAACTTCGGATGGCAGAGAAGCATCTTAAAAAATGCTCAACTTCATTAGTCATTAGGGAAATGCAAATCAAAACAACCCTGAGATTTCACCTTACACCAGTCAGAATGGCTAAGATTAAAAATTCAGGAGACAGCAGGTGTTGGAGAGGGTGTGGAGAAAGAGGAACACTCCTCCACTGCTGGTGGGGTTGCAAATTGGTACAACCACTCTGGAATTCATTGTTTTTAATTGCTGAGTAGTATTCCATTGTGTAAATATACCACATTTTCTGTATCCATTCCTCCATTGAGGGACATCTGGGTTATTTCCAGCTTCTGGCTATTATAAATAAGGCTGCTATGAACATAATGGAGCATGTTTCTTTATTGCATGCCGGGTGATCCTTTGGGTATATGCCCAGGAGACATATAGCAGGGTCCTCTGGAAGTGTCATGTCCAGTTTTCTGAGGAACTGCCAGACTGATTTCCAAAGTGGTTGTACCACCTACATAAGGAGGTCAAGGGGATAGAAACTGGAAAGGAAGAAGTCAAATTATCACTATTTGCAGATGATATGATAGTATACTTAAGTGACCCAAAAAACTCCACCAGAGAACTCCTACAGCTGATAAACAACTTCAGCAAAGTGGCAGGTTATAAAATTAACTCAAGCAAATCAGTTGCCTTCCTATACTCAAAGGATAAGCAGGCTGAGAAGGAAGTTAGGGAAATGACACCCTTCACAATAGCCACAAACAATATAAAGTATCTTGGTGTGACTCTAACCAAACAAGTGAAAGATCTATATGACAAGAACTTCAGGTTCCTGAAGAAGGAAATTGAAGACCTCAGAAAATGGAAAAATCTTCCATGCTCGTGGATTGGCAGGATTAATAAAGTTAAAATGGCCATCTTGCCAAAAGCAATATACAGATTCAATGCAATCCCCATCAGAATCCCAACTCAGTTCTTCACAGAGTTAGAAAAAGCAATTCTCAAATTCATCTGGAATAACAAAAAACCCAGGATAGCTAAAACTATTCTCAACAGTAAAAGAACTTCTGGGGGAATCAGTATCCCAAACCTCAAGCAATACTACAGAGCACTAGTATTAAAAAACTGCATGGTATTTGTACAATGACAGGCAACTGGACCAATGGAAGAGAATTGAAGACCCAGAAATGAATCCACACACCTATGGTCACTTGATCTTTGACAAGGGAGCGGAAAACATCCAGTGGAAAAAAGATAGCCTTTTAAACAAATGGTGCTGGTTCAACTGGAGGTCAGCATGCAGACTAATGCGAATTGATCCATTCTTATCTCCTTGTACTAAACTCAACTCCAAATGGATCAAGGACCTCCACATAAAACCAGACACACTGAAACTAATAGAAAAGAAATGGGGAAAACCCTTGAGGACATAGGCACAGGAGGAAATTTCCTGAACAGAACACCAATAGCTTATGCTCTAAGATCAAGAATTAAGAAATGGGACCTCATAAAATTACAAAGTTTCTGTAAGGCAAAGGACATTGTCAAAAGGACAAATCGGCAACCAACAAATTGGGAAAAGATTTTTACCAACCCTATATCTGATAGAGGGCTAATATCCAATATAGACAAAGAACTCAAGAAGTTAGACCCCGGGGAACCAAATAACCCTATTAGAAAATGGGGTACAGAGCTAAACAAAGAATTTTCACCTGAAGAAATTCAGATGACTGAGAAGCACCTTAAGAAATGCTTAACATCATTAGTCATTGGGGAAATGCAAATCAAAACAACCCTGAGATTTCACCTCCTACCAGTCAGAATGGCTAAGGTTAAAAACTCAGGAGACAGCAGGTGTTGGTGAGGATGTGCAGAAAGAAGAACACTCCTCCACTGCCGGTTTGGTTGTAGGAGAGAATACTTTTAACAAAGAGCTAGGTCTGCATATAGATTGTGAACAATTATGGCAATGAAAGCAATAATGAACCGAATAAGGTAATCATTGCTATAGCTTAAAAGAGGAAAGAGAGTGGTTTATAGAAAGGAGATGACACAAGATTTTCCTTCAGGAGAGCTTGATTAGGACATGGGGACTTGTAGGGGAAGCCTCAAATTTTAGGTATATAAAAAGCTTTAGGCAGAGCTAGCTGCCATGGACATTATGATAAGTCTACTTGGGGAGGAGGGGAAGACAGACCTATCAGGCTCAATTGGCAGAAGTAATATAGTAACAATATTTTCCACTCATACATTCATGCAGCATGCGTGAGTGTGTGGGCAATCATGGGTGTCTGCCATGGAGACAGGAATGGAAGCAGATAGGGAAGAGAGAATGGGGAGAGCAAGTCTCTTTACTAGGAGAGACAAAGAGAGGAAGAGGATCTTTGTGAGAATTAAGACAACCTGCACTGCTGCATGGCCTTGAAATCCCTTCTTTTGCAGATACATGGCAGGTTTGTGGCCTAGATAATATGGTATGATATTTTCCACTGAAAACCTGTGGGTAGAAACAGCCTTTGTTCCTGAGGTTGGAAGAGAAAGCCTTCTTTCCCTTTGAGGTCCCACTATGGTTGTTTAAGGCCATGGTGTTCTTTTAGATTTTGGAAGTGAATGATTTTCCTCTCCTCTCAGTGCCTGTCATGCTACATACACATATGATAACTATCTCCCTAAGGACACTTATTTTTTTAGTCTAACAGGATCCTGTCATGCTTTAGGTCTCATATAGGAAGACTCATCTGAAGGGTAACTTCTGTCAATGCCTTTCCACAACCATGCTGAGTTTTCCTTTAGATAATAACAGTAGGATTTGAAACTTGTACTTTTGGCTTTAATCTCCTACAGGGCCTTTCTCAAAAGAAATGACTTATACAAGGGATAAGTTTGATTATATTTTCTGTTAGTATGTGTGCAGCACAATAGTAAAGAAATCAGAGCTAGAAAAAACTGGCATGGTTAACATTGCACAGGACTAAATATGAGTCACTAGAGTTCTTTCTCTCTCTCTTTCTCATGTTGTTCCAAAGCCCTAAAACTTACTATGTAGATCAGACTGCTTTTGAGCTCACAGAGATTGGCTTAGCTTTACCTCTCAAATATATGTCATCACGCAAAGGATGCTTTATTATGTTCTTCCCAAATGTCGAAACTCACAGATCAAATCCAGCCCGTCTCCCCAGCAACTCAGGTAGAGAAACTTGAATACAGTAAAAACAAGCTCATCAGAATTAAAGGGCAGAATTCTAATAGAGGATGACATTGAATAAAACATAGGTTGAATAAAATTTTTATTAAATTGTTTCCTCTTTGGAAATGGGGCAATTTCACAAATTTAACTGCTAAAAGGAGAATGTGGTTAGTATGCGACTGGTGGTGGTGGTGGTGTCAGATTGGGTGAGTGTCGGGAACAAAGCACAGCCTTCCTTTAGGAGTGCTGTCATGAGAAGCCTAAGGGGCTGAATGTGGGACTGAGGGTGTGCAAATGTCCTAAAGCCAGCACAGGACTAAGTTCCATTGGACATGGTCTCTTTCAGGCCTGATCTTTCCTTCAGTCTCTGCTCCACACTTTGTCTTTGTATCTCCTCCCCTGTGTATTTTGTTCCCCCTTCTAAGAAGATTCCAATTATACATACTTTGGTCTTCCTTCTTCTTGAGCTTCATTTGGTCTATGAATTGTATCTTGGATATTCCAAGCTTCTGGGCTAATATCCACTTATCAGTGAGTGCATGCCATGTGTCTTCTTTTGTGATTGGGTTACCTCACTCGGGATGATATTTCCTACTTCTATCCATTTGTCTAAGAATTTCATGGATTCATTATTTTTAATAGCTGAGTATTATTCCATTGTATAAATGTACCACATTTTCTGTATCCATTCCTCTGTTGAGGGACATCTGGGTCCTATCCAGCTTCTGGTTATTATATATAAGGCTGCTATGAACAGAGTGGATCATGTATGCCTGTTATATGTTGGAGCATCTACTAGGTATAGGCCCAGGAATTATGTAGCTGGGTCCTTTGGTAATACTATGTCTAATTTTCTGAGGTGCTTCTCATTCATTTGGTATTCCTCAGTTGAGATTTCTTTGTTTAGCTCTGTACCCTATTTTTAATAGGGATATTTGGTTCTTTGGAGTCTAACTTCATGAGTTCTTTGTATATATTTGATATTAACCCTCTATCAGATGTAGGATTGGTAAATATCTTTTCCCAGTCTGTGTTGTCATTTTCTCCTATTGACAGTGTCTGTTGTCTTACAAAAGCTTTGTAATTTTATGAGGTTCCATCTGTCAAATCTTGATCTTAGAGCATAAACCATTCGTGTTCTGCTCAGGGAATTTTTTCCCTATGCCCATGTATTAGAGGAGGCTTTTCCACATTTTTAAACTAAATATTTGTGAGTGATATTCAAACAACCAAGCTAGAAACTCAAAAGCTAACGTTACTACAATCAAAGTAACTCTTGTTGGCCAAAGGCCTTATTTTATTATGCACTGATTAATTAATTGATTGATTGAATTACAGTCTCCTGCTCATGCTAGTTTCCAACTCCCTATGTAGGCAAGTCTTACATTGAACTCCTGATTCTCCTATTCAGCTTCCGATGAGCTAAGTTTGGAGGAGCAAAATTGCAGGCCTGACTAAGGTCTAATTGATTGTAAACTATTTAGACACACACTAGGTATTGTATCAAAATCCTATACAATGAGAGAAATTTAATTACAACTAACAAAGTTCTCATAGAGCAAACATGACCACAAAAAAGAAATGTTGAAACTCATGCTAGAAACTACTAACTAGGAGTTCTTACACAAAATAGGTAAATATTATTATAAGCTACCATGGAGTAACCAAGCATGTTATTGGGATTAGGAAGTGGAAAAGGACCCTTAATATCAACACATTATGTCAGTTATCAACTTTCAGATCTCTGATAAGCTTAAAAATGGTTACATTTAAAATAAAGTGTATTTTAAAAGACTGAAACCTTTTGTAATTCAGCTTCGAGCTCTCCTCTCATTTAGCAAATTTGATCCCTATTAAAGTTCTAGTTTCTTACATTTCAAAGTGCAATGAATATGGTTTTATACTATAAGAGTTTTAGCTTTGTGCTTTTCAATAAAATAATAACTTCAAAGTTTCTTTGTTTCTACTATCGTTGAGTCACACACACATGCACACACATGCGTGCATGAACCACGCACACACACACATACACAGACACACACACACACACACACACACACACACACACGCACAAGCATGGTGGTTCATGTCTATAAGCCTAGGAGTCAGGAGGATAAGGCAGCACTGTGATACCTAGGATACAAAGTGAGACTTCATCTCAGCACATGCACTACTGTCTCATTCTTAGTGCTATGTTAGAATGGTAGAAAAAGCTTATCTCACAGGTCAGTGAGCAGCCAGAGCAAGCATCATTTATCTGGGACTGTAAGTGCATTCCATATATTTTGTAAACAAGTATCAAGTGAATTATGTAAGCCTTTCCAAATTTCATTTTTAAATAATTGCATGTGTGCTGGTAATCCCTAGAGGTGAGCACACATCTGCTTTGGTTCAGTATTCATTTTGTTACTTTCATTTTAATAAGTGCGTATTATAGATGAGATAATGGCATTTTAAACTTGAGGCTATTCAATTGACATTGAGTAGAATGGTAAAATATATATTCCCAGAGAATCATACACGGGAAGGTTATTCAAATGTCTAAGCCTATGCAAAAGATATTTTCTTAGTCTCAAAAGGAAAGGAGAAGAAGAGAAAAGGAGAGGGAGAAAAAATTTCCTAAGGACAGTAGTTCAAATTGTTATTTTCATATACAAATGTTTTACAATAATTGAGTGTAATGTGAAACTCCCATACCAGCAGCCCAGTGTTTTGTGTTTCCTGAAGCCATTGGAAGCACAATCATAAACAGCCTTTCACCTCTCTCCTGGCTAGCTTCCACTTGGAGACACAGACAGGTATTCATCAGCCGCTAAGAGCTGGAAATGCAAAACAGCAAACCTGCTTGGCAGAAGCTCACATTCCCCTTTTATTGTTTCTTGAAGAACTGGAACTTGATTTTTAAAGTCATATTTTCGGCTAGAAGAATCTAATTTATACCATGCAGAACTGTTTATTCTTGTCCCAATCAAGTATCATTTTATAGTAAAATTTTATTTTCAAAATGTCAAACATTTCATTTTCATAAGACTTTTATGTTTGTGAGTACAATAATGATTCTCTTTTTATTTGGCAAGAACTTTTGAAATTGGAGGCTTTTGGAAAGAAAACAAATGATTTCCAAAGGAGAGAATTAGGATATCCATTTTAGCCATATATTTAAAATGTATCTGTTAAAACTATTAAATGTGAAATCAAGAACCCAGTGTTATACAGTGAGTTTGTAGTTTAAAAAAATATTATTATTCAGCAATGCCCAAAACAATAAAGTTGTATGCAGTAAATAATTATATGCAGTAAAACTTTTAAATTAAATTTAAGATGAATAAAAAGGCTTTAACAACATTTTTCTTGTTTTTTGAAAGTTAAATCCTTTTGAAAACATGTATCATCTCATACTCTTCACTCAGAAAATGTAATTGAGAGAGGACTGAACAGTTAGTTCTCTTGCAGAAGATCTGGGTTCAATTATCAGCATCCACATTTGGCAGCTCTCATTTGCCTGTAATTCTACATCCGGGGTAGCTATATGACCACTGCAAATGTGTGGTGTACATACATACAGTCAGGCACATTCACATGCACATGTAACATATAAACAACATGTGCACATGTAACAAATATATGTTTCTAGAACGTTTTCAAAGGAAAATATAACTGAAGTTAAGTTTCTTTAAAGTTTCCTTCCCGGTACTTTAGAGAAAGTGGTTTATGCTGTGTGCTCATCTCTATACAACAACCTTCTTAAATTTCTACCTAGGCTTAAGATCTAAGTCTGGTGTCCCTTTCTAGGGTCAGCATTTTGAAGACACTGAAACAACTAGTTCTGTTTGAATCTTGTCCTCTTCTTAGAACATGTTTCTCATGTTTCCTCACTTTCTTGGCTTTGATTCTTCCATTTCTCTCCAAGTCTTTTTATTTTACAAGTGTTAGGAGGCCATTTTACATGGAAAGGAACCACTAAATTTCAGCAGGCATTTTTTTTTTTATATATAACCAAACTCATCTCTGTCATTCTACAGTGCTTGGAAATGTTATTGCCTCAAATCAAATTACTTGGGAGATATTTGGACATTGGAAGTCCTTCAAAATGTTCCAGGTTTCAAACATTCACGACAAACAAATAGTTGCTAAAAATTAAGAGAAGCAATAAGAGAATATGAAACAAATGTAAAAATCATCCAATGAATATGTGATGTAATCTACTCATTAGGCCATATAACTATTCTATTGAGGCTTAAACACTGAGTTTCCTGCTCATTGGGAATACAAATAAATTCTTTATTTAAAATGAATTATCAGTTCAGTCATAGATACCTATATAGTGCTCTAAATATTTGTGATTTAGAAGAGCTCTTAAGATAGACTTTCCATAGCTGTGTTCCTTAGTTAATTTTCAACTTGCTAGAATCATCTAGGAAAAGGAAATTTCTGTTGAGAAAATGCCTCTATTATTACATTTGTCTGAGTAGGCTAATCTGTAGGCCATTTTACTGATAATGATTTATGTGAGTAAATCCAGCCCATTGGGGCTATGACAGCCCTGGGCTAGTGGTCCATAGATGTATAATAATTCTGGTTAGAGAAGTCATTAGGAACAAGTTAGTAATCAAGTTTCTTTCCTGCATTCTGCTTCATTTCCAGCCTCCAGCTTTCTATCTTGAGTTCTGCCTTGGTTTCCCCAGATCTTGCTTTGTAACCAGTAATTCAAATAAACCCTTTGCACTCTAAGTGGCTTTTTGTTATGTTTTATTATAGCAACAAAAACAAAAGTATGGCAGTAGACAATATTCAGACAATAAGGACTTAGTGAATTAGAATATTTTCATACCTGTGACTTGCATTTGTCCCTCCATTCTCCTTTCAAGGAAATTTCTTTGCTTCTGCTCTTGGGTGGTATGTTTTTAGCACATTTTTGACCTCAAACTGTGTTAAAGGACAAACAAATCATGTTAAAATGTGAAAGAATTAATTTGAGTGGACAGTTTCTTAGAGGGGTTCCTTGGAAAATGTTAACTGGCTTGGGTCCTGCCATTGAAATTTGAATTGATTGATATCTTAGATAAGATGTTCACAAAACTGAGAAAAAGATATTTAATTTTCTGAAATGGAAACATTCTCTCACTAGCTTCTTTTAAGAAATTATTGATAAATTTTATTTTTTTAGTATATGATGAACATTTACCAAAGTTTGGTTTTGCTTCCAATTGTAACATCAGTGGTGGAGTTCCTACTCTAATATGGCCTTTTTTTTTCTTTCTTTTTTTTATTAAGTATTTTATTTATTTAGATTTTAAATGTTATCCCCTTTCCTGGTTTCCCCTCCAAAAATACCCTATCCCATGCCCCTTCCCACTACTCATTACCCACTCATCTCTCTACCCTGTCTTAGCATTCCCTTACACTGCGACATCTAACCTTCTGAGAACCAAGCGCCTCTCCTCCCTTTGATGACCAATATGTCCATCCTCTGCTTGAGCTTCATTTGGACTGTGAGTTGTATCTTGGGTATAACAAGCTTCTGGACTAATAACCACTTATCAGTGAGTGGATACCAAGTGTGTTCTTTTGTGATTGAGTTATCTCACTCAGGATGATATTTTCTACTTCCAACCATTTGTCTAAGAATTTCATGAATTCATTGCTTTTAATAGCTGAGCATTATTCCATTGTGTAAATATACCACATTTTCTGTACCCATTCCTCTATTGAGGAACATGTGGGTTCTTTCCAGCTTCTAGTTATTATAAATAAGGCTGCTATGAACAAAGTGGAGCATGTGTCTTTATTACATGTTGGAGAATCCTCTGGGTATAAGCCCAGGAGTGGTATAGCTGGATCCTCAGGTAGTATTATGTCTAATTTTCTGAGGAACCACCAAACTGATTTCCAGAGTGATTGTACCAGCTTGAAATCCCACCAATAGTGGAAGAGTGTTACTCTTTCTCCGCATTCTCACCAGCACCTGCTATTGCCTGAGTTTCTGATCTTAGCTATTCTGACAGGTGTGAGATGGAATCTCAGGGTTGCTTTGATTTGAATTTCTCTGATGACTAAGGCTGTTGAGCATTTCTTTAGATGCTTCTTAGCTATTCATTATTCCTCAAGTTGAGAATTCTTATTTTAGCTCTGTATCCCATTTACAATAGGGTTATTTTTTTATTATTTTTTATTTTTTATTTTATTTTCTGTATTCTTTGTTTATATTCCATATTAATAGGGTTATTTTGTTCTCTGTAGTCTAACTTCCTGAGTTCTTTGTATATCTAGGATATTATCCCTCTGTCGGACATATGGTTGGTAAAGATCTTTTCCCAATTTGTTGGCTGCTGTTTTGTCCTATTGACAGTGTCCTTTGCCTTACAGAAATTTTGTAATTTTATGAGGTTCCATTTGTCAATTCCGGATCTTAGAGCATAAGCTAAACAAATCTATAGCCTTCCTCTACTCAAATGATAAACAGGCTGAGAAGCTAAACAAATCTGTAGCCTTCCTCTACTCAAATGATAAACAGGCTGAGAAAGAAATTAGGGAAATGACACCCTTCAAAATAGTCACAAACAATATAAAGTATCTTCCTGTGACTCTAAACAAACAAGTGAATGATCTATATGAAAAGAAATTCAAGTCTTAGAAGAAAGAAATTGAAAGAATTGAAAGAAAGATCTCCCATGCTAATGGACTGGCAGGATTAATACAGTAAATATGGCCATCTTGCCAAAAGCAATATATAGATTCAGTACACTCCCCATTAAAATACCAACTCATATTCATAGTTTTAGAAAGAACAAATCAAATTCATCTGGAACAAGAAAAATCCAGGATAGCTAAAACCACTCTCAATAGTAAAAGAACTTCTGGGGGAATCAGCATCCCAGACCTCAAGCTGTACTATAGAGCAATAGTGATATAAACTGCATCGTATTGGTATATTAATAGGCAGGAATATAATTGAAGACCCAGAAATGAACCCACACACCTAGGGCCACTTGATCTTTGACAAATGACCTAAAACCATCCAGTGGAAAAAAGAAAGCACTTTCAACAAATGGTGCTGGTTCAATTGGTCGTTAGCATGCAGAAGAATGCAAACCGATCCATTCTTATCTCCTTGTACAAAGCTCAAGTACAAGTGGATCAAGGGACCTCCACATAAAACATGACACACTGAAACTAATATAACAGAAAGTGGGGAAGAGCCTCAAGCACATGGGCACAGGGAAAAACTTCCTAAACTGACATGACCTTCAAATTAATTATTTTTAACACCTGTCTCATAGAATTGTGGTTCAAGGTCTATTGGCCTCTCCTGGTCTGTGCATTTAGTGGGGTAGCTTATCATTAGTGGAATATAGAACACAGCATGCTGCTCAACTCTTAGCCAGGAAGTAAAAGATGGAAGGGTAAAGTAAGTATGCCGATTACCATTTTAGAACATTTCCCTTGTGATCTTCCCATTGGATTGCATCTCTTGAAAGCTTCACTAGATCTGCATAGCACCGTTAGCCAGAATACAGGCAGCACAGCTGGGTCTTTGTGGGACAGTCGGAATACAAGCTGCAGAAAGTTTTTTCTCACCCTCCATTTCCACAGGGCATGCTTTGAAACTTGATGTGTCTCTTGATCAAGGAGTCTAATAACTAAATCTTAATCATGTTGTAAAGTTAGGGAAAGAAATGGGAAATATTAATAAACGTTTTAGGAGGTTTTTTATTTGTTTCAATTTTTTTCTTTGAATGCTTTTTTCTCAGAGTTCCTACAGGATACTGAGGTCAGGACATAGTCTCCCTGTATAAATATTCAGGCTAAAACTAATCTCTAACCTTCTTTAAGAAGCTAACAAACAACTCCATAAGTATAGGATCAGAGGTCAAATAATATCTTGAAGTTTTGGTTGGACTAAGTAAGTCCCCTAAGAAGTAGTTTGTTAAATGGTTAGAAATAAAAATACCCCAAATAAAAGTCTTCTTAAGCTTATCTAACTTTTGATGTTATGAATACAATAAGAAGAAATTTAGCTAAACTCTATCATTAAAAGCAGGGAAATTTTATTGAATGTACAAATATTTCAGGGACTTTACTCAAAATTCATGCGTTCAAATTTTTTTTGGTATATTATTAGGAATCAAATGCATAAATTAATTTGGGCTACACTAAAATTATCTTTCCAAAAGCATCTAGTTTGGAGTATTTTTCTGTAGATCTATTGATATACATGTATACTTATGGGGTACGCATGTAGCTGTAAACTTTCTAAGTTTCATATACACAACAATACAGACCTTACCTATCTTTTTTGACTTTGAAATATAGACAGGTGGGAAAGCACTGAAGCAATTATTATTTCAAAGAATGTTGGTCAGTACTACAGAAATTTCCAAGACAGAATTAAGGACTGAATTGTGTGCAATAAACAGATATTTACACATAAATATATGAGGAACCCTGGAAAATAAAACACTATTATTATCATTGTCTTAGAATATAATCACTTCTGTATTATAAATGTGCTGAAATGGGAAACTTTTTTCCGGCAATTAACTTCTGTGGGAAAAACTGTTTAAAGGGATTCTGGACAGCTTGAGCGTGGAGAACATGGCTCTGGCAGGCCTTGCTCTTCTCCCTGATTCCCTCTGCCTTGCTAAAAACTGTTGAACACATTCCTAAAGCTAGCCATAGAGGCTTATTTCTTATTTGGCAACTTGATTTTCCTGAGGCTGACTACTAAGGTTCAGCTATCCTAGCAATCAAAAGCTTCCTTTAGCTCACCTAATTAAGATGCCCAATTACAATTAAACACACCCTGACACTCGGTTTCCCTCATACATTTATAAGGCATTATTGCCTATGTGCTACATCTTTATCCAGAGGTTGTCTTTTGTCCCACTCTGGGACAAATCCTCCATACCCCTCCTACATGCCCCCTTTCTTCTCTCACCTTTGTTTGAGTCCACTATTTCCTCTTCCTCTATCTCTGTTTTTGTCTGTTATCTCTGCCCTCAGTCCCTGTGGGGCAAACAAACCTCTTGATGCTGAGAACTTGGCCTGAGAACTTGGTTTTAGGGATACAGAGCTGATACTTTTTCCTGCATTGTTTTCTTGTAAGAATTTCTCAGTGCTCAAAAATACTCCAAGTCTAGTACAATAAAATTCAGCTCAAGCCAATTCTATATATTTAGGCTTAGTGAATTATTTTTAATTATTTTAAAAGTGATAAGCTCTTTCTTGTCCCTCTGTCTGACTTATATGTTGATTTCCAAGTACACTGATAACAGATGTTATCATACTTACCAGAGGATCAAGCTGTATCAAGCATCAGCCAAAAGACTCTTTCAGAGCTCGCTGTCTTGATTAGTGATAAAGCTTGGGACAATTGGTTTTGAGTGTGACCATTAAAATGTTCATCATTAACACTCCTATTCATGGGATGCACCAACTTTACTATATGCTATCTCAGTTGTATCATGGTAAACCATTCAAATCTTATAAATCAGCAAGCTCTGAAAGTAGTGTGAAGAGTGTATGGGTCATAAGAGAAAAGCCACTGAGGTTACAGAGCATGTTTATTAGAATGACCTTGACAAAGTTCCAACCAAGGGCATCAGCCATCCAATTTATTATTCTAACAAGTAAAGAAAAGGCAAATTCTCTTCAAGGACCATCCCCAGACGTCAGCAGCCCTGTACTTCTTGCAGGACAATTTTGGAAATTGTGAACAAGAAAACTGTGTGCAAACCTAAGGCTTAGAGTTCAAGGAACAATGGGACAGCAAAGGTCCTGAAAACAGCAACCATTCTCTGCTTGATAATTTGTGATGTCTTCCTTCAATATAAAATCCAGGGTGATTATTTTATCGATAGTTGATGGCAAAGAAAGAGGAGAAATGTTATACTGAAAGAAAGGACAAAAACAATCAGTTGAATGAACTGAAGTAGAAGGCAGAGAAATGGAATTGAGCTACACATACATATACCTTGTCTTGGATGGGAGGATGTTTTCACACTCACAAGTCACTCTGAAAATTGGTGAATAATATAAATAAATTGTGGCAAAGAATGTGTCTTGAAGGCATTTAGCAAATGTCATAGGTCATAAACCCAGAGGTAAATGTGTTTCACTGCAAATTGTTTAATCTACAAGTTGGAGGACAGTAGGACAAATTCACAGAAAGTTTTAGAAAAAGTAAAATGTCAGTTTAAATACAATGCCTACTAATGGATTATTATAATTAAATTTATGAAGATATACAAATAAACTTAATATTAAGACAATGAAAATTATATTATGTAAGTTATTACAATGCTTGGTTGTTCTAAAATGTAGATTGATTTGATTTAATATAAATATACTTTTTAAATAAAGAATGATACATAAATATTTGTATTTTAATTATTTTATGTACAAATAAAGATGTTTCTGTCATATATCAGTCATTTACCTTTATTAAATATAATTTGCAGTTTAAAGTGCAATAGTGCATTTTGTAGGAATGGAATTTGCTATACTGAAGACAATTTTCTAAATATTAGCACTATTTGAACATGCCTTACCCTTGGCTTCTTATAATACCTATTCCGAACCAAATATTGCTAGCAGGTACAGTTCAAGAGTCACAAATGTGAACTAAAAAATAAATGTGACATTGAAGAATTAAAAACAAATGTGATTGGTGATTACTATTGAATTGTCCATAGCTTCTCAAGAGAGCCAGTCATTAGTTTGAGTCTTTGGTGAAAGAAAAGAAAGACATTTATTTATAGGCTCCATTTTCTCTTTTCTTTCTTTGTCAAATATGTCCTTACAGGACAGTAATTTCTGCAAAATGTTAATCTTTGCCCAGAGAGCTCTCCATCTTAGTTTGAAGGTCCTCAGACCTCCTCATAGCTGCCATCTAGATACGTCTTTGTATTCCCTTACTGACTTCAAACACAATGCAATGATGGAGCCAGTTCTTCAGCTTCCACGGTCATCTCCAGGGAGAAGGAACAATTGGTATCATTAAAGGATGAGATGTTCAGACAATGAAGGGCAAAATAAAGCAAGAGAACAGATTTCAGAATCACTTAAGGCAATGAGAAAATGGTGGCACCATAAGTTGGATCCCTAACCAAGATACTTCATTCAGTTAGTGAAGGGCACAGTCGGGACAAGAGTCAAGGTTTTCTGATGCCAAAGTCAATGCTCACAACTGTATATTAAACTCTGTCTGTTTTCTTAAATGATATACAGTATAAAATTATAAGTACGATGTAATTCTTTCTACATATATACCAGGTCAAGAGCTATAAAGAAAAACACAAAGGAAAACTGTGACACTAGACGATACCCTTTAAATCTACTTTCCATTCATTGGTGTGGTGGATATAAGTGAGTAAGACAAATTAGAATTATTACAGAAATGGATAACAGTATATGAAGACATGCAAGAAATAGCATCATTTATGCTCTTATGATGAAAAATATAAGTGCTAAAAAATGTATAACTTGTGAAGTACAGTGTGGCCCAGACAATGGAGATTAGATCACACAAAAGAGGCTAGCTGGGTATTCCTGCATGGAACAAGGGTAGTGATTCAGATGTTGTGATGAACTCTGTTGTTATTTGTTTACAAAACAATGAATATTCCAAATAGTTTTAATTTATCTGTCACCATACTTTATTAATTCAAAACTCAGATGCATCACTTAAAATTAAAAGAACTAGTTTTAATATGACTAAAATCATATTTACCTATTTGTATTCTTTGTATAAAGGATACTGTATAAAGAAGGGATACTCTACTTTTTGGCTCTAAAACACATTTTGGAAAAGAGAGTAATGACTTAGATATATTCTTACATTTCTTCAACTTTACACTGCTCAACTTTACTCAGCAAGCCTATCATTCTGCCTTTGCCATTTCTAAATCAATCAATACTATAAGTGCCGGCAGACTCCAAGTGACTGAAAGTTAGGGCAATTTTAATGACGCTCCCTCTTCTTTTAAAAACTCTTATACAGCAAAGCAAAGCAGGCATGCTCATTTCACATCACAGTGGGCTATTTGTTACATTTGTGACACCTGAGTTTGCATTTCCTGGGCCAGATTAATGGAAATGAATGATGCAATAATTGGTTCCAAGTAGGGTGGGTAGCATACTATCAACAAGGACAACCTTTCTGTCAGTCTCTATTGACAAACCTGTGGAATCTTAGACAACTTAGCTCTTACCAGACCCATTAGGAAGTTCATTTGCTGTAGATTTTCAACAAACTTGCAAATTCCATATAAGAAAACAGTCAAATATGAGAATATAGCTAGTTGTGAATATGAAAAGTTGAGATTTATAGAATTTTTTTCCTTTGACCATACAAAATGGTTAGTCCCATTCTGAATTTAAAGTCCACATAGAAGAAAGCCCAGTGTTTGACTGGATGTGGAGAGTAGTACTTAATTTTCTTTGATTTGTTTTAAATTCATTAAGTTTGGATGTAGTATGAATACCACAAGAGATATCAGAGGTGCCAGTAAAATTCGAGAAAAGAGAGCCAAAGCAAAGGATTTATGTGCCATAGAATCAGTCACAACCCAGTACCAGGGAGCCCATCAGAACACACAACCCAGTACCAGAGAGACCATCAGAACACACAACCCAGTACCAGAGAGACCATCAGAACACACAACCCAGTACCAGAGAGACCATCAGAACACACAACCCAGTACCAGAAAGCAAATCAGAATACACAGGCTTTTGCTCCATAAGTTACTTGACCTCTGCTGTCAGTCAGATCAAGTTTTACCAAGGTCTTTCTTATTCAGATCTTAATGAAGTTCCCCATCATATCTTGCACAAGGGTGATATGATTCAAGCCAAAGATGATATTGAAATTATTTCAGATTCTCTTGCTTTCACCTATTTACTACAAGAATTATAGGCAGAGATTACAACAGATTTTATGGGAATTGAATACAGGACTTCATGTATGCTAGTCAAAGAATCTCCTAAATGAACTTCATCTCCATTCTTTCATCTTAATTTTTGTCTGGAATTTGGTCTCTATCACATGCTTTGATGGTATGTTTATTGAACATAGAGTATGTCAGGAACTTCACTGTAGTATTTTGTTTTCTCAAATTCTACAAAATATAATTTTTTATAATTTCATTTTTTATTTATTCAATATATTTTTGATTTACATTTCAAATGATTTCCCCTTTTCTGGCTTCCCACTTCCCGAAAGTCCCATAAGCCTTCCTCCCTCCCTCTATTCCCCCATCCACCCCTTCCCACTATCCTGTTCTGGTATTTCCCCTATAATGCTGCACTGAGTCCTTCCAGAACCAGGGACCACTCCTCCGTTCCTCTTGGACATCATTTAATATGTGGATTATGTCTTGGGTATTCCATGTTTCTAGGCTAATATCCACTTATCACTGAGTGCATATCATGATTGATCGTTTGAGACTGGGTTGCCTCATTTAGAAGAATGTCATCCAGCTCCATCCATTTGACTAAGAATTTCATAAATTTATTGTTTCTGATGGCTAAATAGTACTCCATTGTGTAAATATAGCACATTTTTTTAGCCATTCCTCTGTTGAGGGACACCTGGGTTCTTTCCAACCTCTGGCTATTACAAACAGGGTTGCTATGAACATGCAAATTGATCCATTCTTATCTCCTTGTACTAAGCTCAACTCCAAGTGGATCAAGGACCTCCACATAAAACCTGACACACTGAAACTAATAGAAAAGAAACTGGAGAAGACCCTTGAGGACATCGGTACAGGGGGAAAGTTCCTGAACAGAACACCAATAGCTTATGCTCTAAGATCAAGAATTGACAAATGGGACCTCATAAAACTACAAAGTTTCTGTAAGGCAAAGAACACTGTCAAAAGGACAAAATGTCAACCAACAGATTGGGAAAGGATCTTCACCAACCCTAAATCTGACAGAGGGCTAATATCTAATATATACAAAGAACTCAAGAAGGTAGACCCCAGAAACCCAAATAACCCTATGAAAAAGTGGGGAGCTAAGTACGGAACTAGACAAAGAATTTTCACCTGAAGAACTTTGGATGGCTGAGAAGCACCTTAAGAAATGTTCAACATATAAATTTAATAATGAGAGTTTCTTTTTAAGTCCGTGTCTTGCCTCTTTCTGAGTCTTTTTTCTCAATAATATATTGTCCTTTGAAGTAGCCCCATGTACATGTTTACACATACGTGTGTAAATGCACATGCATATATAAACAATATTTGTGTAGATCATCATTAGACTTTAAAATACAATATAAGAGAGACTTATAACAAAACTACAGATATTGTCATCAAAAAGAGATGTATATGTAAGATCCCCAAAAACCAAGGGTGCCCCAGCACCCCATGCCTCAGAAGGCGACACCCATTTCACTTGTGAGAAATGGTCTTGATGCAATAGCAGGAGGATTTTTATTCCAGAGGCGCTGGGGTCCACAGTTGTACACCGTGCAGGAGTAGAGGACTGTGGGACCCGGAGTGCAGAATTGGGACAGCTTTTATAAGTTTACAACAAAGCTCACGAATCACAAAGGAACCAATAGTTCCTTAGCATCGAGAGCCCACATAGTGTGAGCCAATCAATTTGTACCACTCCATAGTTTTTAGCCCAAACAGTTTAAATTATTGGAGCCCATGCTCTGTGGACAAATTAGTTTCCTATTTTCTTGGAGGTGTATAGCTACGTGAACTCCTGGGTGAAGGTAATGGTGTAAGCAGTTTACAGAAGCAAGATAAGTAGATAATCATTTCCAGTTACCATACAGGGCCAAGATCACCTATTCAAGGCCTTTTTGCCTTGCTCTTAACAAAGGGCAGGCTCTGTAATGTGACCTTTTACCTAGTTTCTAACAAAGAGCAGGCTCTGGGATATGAAGTGTTTGGCGCTCCTTAGAAGGGTGGAGTTAGAGCTTCTTTGGAGCAAGATAGCATTTTAAACTTCTGACTTCTTGGGGTCATTAGAGAGTTAGGCTGTATTTTCTATCCTTTCATATACTATCTTTAACTTTTCACTGATTTGTAGCCTCACCAAGATAACAAATGCCTATATTGATCTGTACCTTCTGAGAACATTTCAATGATGATAACTTTGTAGATGATAACTTTTTACAGATAAAAGGTTTCTCTTTCTTTATTTCTTCTTTATTCTTTTCATCCTCTGATCTCTTCTTTCTCCAACTTTTTATTCTTTGCTTACATAGGCAAGGTACTATAAAGGATAACCGTGTTTCTATAAGTGTATGATACAAGCTGTTAGCAATTGTGAAAGCTACTTAATGCCCATTCTTACCCTCACAATACTACCTTTAAGACACATGTACTAGGCCAGAAAGGTGCTCATCAGGTCAAGGCAACTGCTGTGTTTGCCTGGAAAGTTCCCAGAACCAATATAAAGAAACTCAAATAAAGGGTTCCACAAAGGTCTCTTGTAATTTTCATATGTGTGTGAGGGCATTTGTACCTACCTACCTTATAACATGCATATACACAGACAACAGTCACAGACACACACATACTCAAGTATTGCAAATTATCAATAAGAATGGAACTGAATGGAAAGCATTAAAGATTATTAACTACAAATTATATTATGAGAACCTTACTCCATTTAAATTTCACTTATGTATACATTTAAACATGTACCTGGTTGTATCTAAGAAAAAATGAAATTCAGGAATTTAATATTTCTATGCAAGTGAATGAGTTCTGTGTCTTTATTATTCTATAAATTTAATATCTCATAGTATAGAGTAAAGATAATTAAAAAATACCTTTGGTAAAATTTATTAGTTTCTTTTTATGCAAATTGAATCAGATTATTTAGCTTATTAAGCATCTATTGCTTAGAATTGGTAGAGCAAAGACATATTACCCATACTATGCACAGCAGTAGGCTTATCTACTGTGGATGTCATCTGTGGATCCACAATGGGGCTTCATATTAATTACATAATGTAGAAAGTGGCTTTGATGTCTAGTACAAAAATACTCCCAGCATGTCTAAATATGTGTCTTAAAGGTATTATTAACTTTGGTTCTGATGAACTCAGTAACATAGCAAGAGGATGAAAAGCAAAACTATGGTAAAAAGTGTTAATGTTTTAATGTTGAATGCTAATGTTAGTGCTAATTTTGAATTTTTCTCTACCCTGTGTGTCAATCCCTACAGAAAGATTTTGCTTGGAGAGGAATTCACATCTAAAGAATGCAAAACTTCCAACATTTTAAGTAACCCACTAATTAATTTTGATAAAGTTGAAACAAAGGTCTCATCACATGTACACTTAGTGACTTTGAAATGTTCTCAACCTTTTTGACTTTATCTGATTCTATTTCTCATAAACAGAAAAGGCAGAGCCATCTGGCCCCATCCACAGCATCATAATCACAAACTTGTATACAATCAAATTTGTTCTTAAATATACAGCAAACACAAAATGATTTTTTTTTTAAAAAAAGTGTTCTTAAATTATTCATAGCTGAGGCCATGTAAAACTTTAGCAGTCTGATGAAATATTTTTGAAAATCTGAACATATTCTACATAAAGAAATTGACATTGTACCTGTGATATGAAGTGAGACATGCAAATTTTACCTACAAGGCAGTACTTAGAAAAGGAAAGATTATTTCTGTATCTCAGGAGCTCAACACTCTTGGAATAGAAAAGGGGCCAACCTTAGGGATTACAACTTAGATGAGGTATGTCTAGAACAGCATGAGGAGTTTGGAAAGGAAGTTACTGGTAATACTGTAACAGAAAACACAAGACCTCCTGCCAGCTGCACCGCTTTCAAACCCTGGCTTAGTGAGTGGTGAAAAGTAGCTCCCCAGTTGCACTGTGAAAAAATAATAAGGAAGTGACATGAAGGCAGACATGCAAATTAGAGCCAACCACTTCTCCCAGAATGTAAAAACTCTCAGGCCAAAGGTAATAGAAACACCATTCATTCATCTCCCTGCTTTCTTCTAGTCTTGGCTCAATGTCATTATTTTACAAGGATTCCATTTTCCTTGCTTTCACTTCATATCCCTTTGCCAAATGTTATCTGCTCTCATGATTACTATTGGTCTCCTTTGCTAGAATAAAAAAAAAATGCCTCAGAAGAGCTTGGTCTCTGACTAGTTTATTGCACCAGTGGGAATATCTGAAGCTTTGCCTCCTTTTTCTGTCTCTACATCTTTTGAATACTTACCTGAAAGCAGGTGTGCTTTTACTGGTACTTTGGCCTTCCTTATTCTTTCTCTAAAGCACCATCTTTTTACCATCTGGCTGCTTACTGCCATGTGACTGACTTCCATGACACAGTAACAGAGACTGACGTTCTTGTGTAAGTTAGGATGCCTGCCACCACATGTATTTGAAATCATCTAATATAACTTACTCATTTTATGCAAGTTTTTCCTTCTGGTATCTTTCAAAAAAATTCAAAGTATCTAGTCAATAAATTGACATGGATTTTTATAGTTTTGAATAAGAATTCAATTTTTAATTTGTGACTGAGTAAACCATGCATTTTCCACCTTGTTCCACTTTCGTTCATTAAATCATTGTTCTCCTATAACTTAGCAGTAAAAATAAAATGGCTATGAGCATGTGATCCAAATTTAACATTTCTTTAAACTATATGTGATTAGATATTTCATTGTCCAGAATTATTTAGGTTTTTGTTGAAATTTTTTTAAAAAATTACATAAGATTATATGTGTTTACCAAATAGAACATATTTTAAGTGTGCTATAGCTCACATATATGACTTCATATAATTATTACTTTGTTTTTGACACATTTTATACCTGCTCTGAAACTTGAATTTGATTTGGTCATAAAATGGTATGTTTTGATACAGTATACAGATACAGAAATAACAATATTAAGTAAAGAATGCATTTGAGATGTCATATGTATACAAAATATCATTACAAAAATTCTGATAAATGACATATAATAGAAGATAGGAATACAAGCTAAAGTTTCATTAATATTTATGTATTTATCACCTATCTATCATCTGTCATCTATCAATCATCTACCTATTATCTATAGATCATCTATCTACCATCTATCTATGAATCATCTATTATCTATTGTCTACATATTTCCTATCTATAACCTATCTACCTATCATCTATTATCTATCTACATATCAATCTATCTATAATCTATCTACCCATTTATTTTCTGTCTATCTATCTATTATTTATCTACTTATCATCTATTGTCAATCTCTATCATATATTGGTCTTGCATATATTTCATATATTTACATGTAGTTGTCATATAGCTGCCATCAGCTTAGCTAAACATATATACATTTGTGTATCTGGAAAATTGCCATAAAACTAAAAAGAATAATTTATGAGTATGTATGTGTGTGTGTTCGTGTGTGTGTGTGTGTGTGTGTGTGTGTGTTTGTGTGTGTGTGTGTGTGTGTGTGTGTGTGTGTAGGTATATGCCTACTCCAAATGCCACCATTATCATGTACACTTTTATATCAAGACCAAATCACCAGAACAAGCAGGCATAGGCATTTGTCTCCAATCTTGGGACTCTAAGGTTCACCTGGGACCGACCTGATAGGTGAAGATTGAAGAAATCAGCTCAAGGACTTTGGAAAAGTCCACCAGACCCTTCCCCTCCTGGAAGAGAAAGGTCATAGAGCACATAGGCACTCCTCCTCTCTAGAAGGCAGAGGCTAATTACATTCCTCAGACCACAGAGGGATGGAGGGGGCGACTGACCATCTGCCACCTGTGGGTGGGGGAGACCCAGAGTACATCAATTCTACAACTGTTGCCCACCTAGAGACAAGGGAAATTCTTGCTATCTCATTCCCTAAAGACAAATCAGTTTAAAAGTCACACTGTTCTGCCAACCACATTGGGTCTAATGGCTGCTGCTCTGAAAACTGTATAAAAACTCCTTGAATGAGCTGTGTTGGATCATTCTCTCTCTCCTTCATGTGCAGGGAGACTCCAGCAAAATTCCTCTTTTTGCTTTTGCATCGATTCCCAGCTCCATGTTATTCACTGGGAGAGGAGGCATCTCCAGTAAGTTGAGGCTTGCCAGTCTTGCAGAGAGAATTCTGCATACACACCATGCCACATGTGCACCCACACACATCCTTCATTCACTCCCACAAGTCCACATCTCTGTAGACACACAGAAATGTGACTCACCAAAATGATCATCAGCATATTTGTTTAATGAAACACTCTCAGAGTACCCATTAATATATCATTATCTCTGAAAATTGCACCTCTGGGGCCATTTCACTCTCTACAATTATAGTGCATCTAAAATCAAAGTCTTATTTATTTTTTTGTTGAAAACCCTCATCCTAGTGGGCAAATCTTCAGCACGTTTGTTGGCATTTAGCTTGACCATGTCTACATTTTTCCCTCTTCAGCTGTGCTGCCTACTGCTTCCCTAATTGGATGGCCTAGCAATCCACCATTCCAAAAAAAAAAAAAAAAAAAACCCTTTTGTTTCCTCCACTGACTGTTCTGGTTCATATTTTCAGACTGCACAGGAACAATGTAGCTTCTGCAGAATGTGCATCTGCTTATAGGGAAATATTAAATCTGTATTTCTTGGCTTTTAGGGCTCTGTTCTCAGCTCTATATCTGGTATTGACCATATTATTCCCAAACCCTTGCAAAACAGCTCTCACTAACAGCAGCAAAGTATAAATCAGACAAGAGCAAGAATGAGTTGGCAGAGAATGCTCAAATATGTTCAACTGCAGGTCTATAGACAAAGAGAATTCCTATTCCTAGGATAAAAAATAGCCATGGCAGTCTTTGGTAAGATGCAGTATAGGAAAATAATGTGTTTAAATGCAGTAGAATATTTTTGTTTTTTACTTATTCACTTTACATCCAGCTCACTGCCCGCCTCTCAGTAATCCTGACCCAAAATGCCATCACCACCTCCTTCCCTCAAAGCAGGAGGGAGCACACCCTGGCACATCTAGTGGGGCTAGACACATCCTCGTCCACTGAGAGCAGACAAGGCAGCCCAGTTAGAAGAACATATCCCACAGATAGGCCACAGCTTTTGGGATAGCCCCTGCTCCAGTTGTTCACAACCCACATGAAGACCAAGCTACATTTCTGCTATATATGTATAGGAAGGCTGAGGTCTACCCCATATGTATTCTTTGGTTAGTGGTTCAGTCTCTGAGAGCCCCATGTTAGTTAACTCTGTTGGTCTTCCTGTGGAATTCCTATCCCCTTCAGGGCCCTTAATAATTCCCACAACTCTTCCATAAGAATCCACAAGCTCTATTGACTGTTTGGCTGTGGTCTCTGTATCTGTCTGAGTCATTTGCTGGGTGGAGCCTCTCAGTGGACAGTTATGCTGGCTGCTGGCTGCAAGCATCAGAGATTATCATAAACAGTAAGGACTGATGCTTGCTCATGGGATGGTTCTCTAGTTGGGTCAATTTTTGCTTGGCTATTTCCTTGGTCTCTGCTCCATCCTCCATCCCTGAATTTTTGTCAATAGGATAAATTTGTGGTAGAAGATTTTTTGGGGAGGTTGGTGAACCTATTGCTCCACTGGGGTTTCTGCCTGCTACAGGAGGTGGCCTCTTCAGGTTCCATATCCCCAATGTTATCATTCACAGCTAAGATTATCCCCATTGATTCTTGTGTACCTCCCTTATCCCAGTTCTCTGTCTCTTCTTGCATATTCCCACCACCACCACCTCCCTAGCCATATCAGTTGCAAATTTCCATTCATACTTATGCCATGTGGCCATTTCTCATGTCCCTTCCCATACCTGATCATGGATCCTACCCGCAACCCAGCTGATTACTCTCCTGATACCTTCTCCCATCTAGTTCTCTCCCTTTATCTGCCTCATATGACTATTATATTCCTCCTTCTAAGTAAGATTCAAGTATCCTTGCTTATGCTTTACTTCTTGTTTAGCTCTTTGGTTGTGTAGAATATAGCATGGGTCTTCTGTATTTTATGGCTAATATCCACTTATAAGTGAATACATGCCATTCATGTCCTTTGGGGACTGGGTTACCTTATTTAGGATGATATTCTCACGTTTCATCCATTTGCCTGAAAAAGTAATGATGTCTTTGTTTTAAATAGTTGAATAATATTTCATATGGAAATTAACACATTTTCTTTATTCATTCTTCTGTTGAGGGACATCTAAATTATTTCCAGTGTTTCTGGATATTATGAATAAATCTGCTATGAACATAGTTGAGCAAGTTTCTTTGTGGGATGATGGAGCATCTTTTGGGTATATTCCCAGGAATGGTATAGCTTGGTCTTGAGGTAGAAGATGGTTTTGTACCTAAATTGTAAATACTTAATATTAAACAACCGAAAGGACTATGTTTTCTAAAATTGGGAATAGATGTTGTAGAATGAGAAAGCAATCAGTTTAAAAGTGCTGAACAGTATGATAAAGGAGTGGGAATTGGGAAAAGGAGCAGTCTGACAGGAAGACAGTCTAGCAGATGAGAAACTGGAAGCTCTTAACAGTAGACTTGACCATTGGTTTTCACTAATGCTTATAGAAAATTAATGCTTATTCAAAAGCACTGCATACTTGTGATAGTTGCTGAGTGCAATTGTCTTTAATGTGTTAGCAGCATCTATTCTTTTTTTTCCTTTTTTTTTTGCTGATCTCTTCTTTTTTTTAATTTTTTTATTCGATATAATTTATTTACATTTCAAATAATTTCCTTTTCTAGCCCCCCATTCCCCGAAAGTCCCGTAAACCCCTTCTCTACCCCTGTCCTCCCACCCACCCCTTCCCACTTCCCCGTTCTGGTTTTGCCGAATACTGCTTCACTGAGTCTTTCCAGAACCAGGGGCCACTCCTCCTTTCTTCTTCTACCTCATTTGATGTATGGATTATGTTTTGGGTATTCCAGTTTTCTAGGTTAATATCCACTTATTAGTGAGTGCATACCATGATTCACTTTTTGAGTCTGGGTTACCTCACTTAGTATGATGTTCTCTAGCTCCATCCATTTGCCAAAGAATTTCATGAATTCATTGTTTCTAATGGCTGAATAGTACTCCATTGTGTAGATATACCACATTTTTTGCATCCACTCTTCTGTTGAGGGATACCTGGGTTCTTTCCAGCATCTGGCAATTATAAATAGGGCTGCTATGAACATAGTAGAGTATGTATCCTTATTACATGGTGGGGAATCCTCTGGGTATATGCCCAGGATATGTTTATGCTTCATGGTCATTCTATCCCCATTGTTTACTGGAAATCACCTCCTATTCTTTTACTTGTATTGTTAGTTTTTCTTCTAAACTTTATGAAGTAGAGTTTAATTTTCTGTAAAGTTGTAATTGTTCACCAGTTTCACAGCCACTTCCAAAGCATGCTACAACTGTGTTTTGGCAACCCCCAAACGATCAAAGAGTCCTGTTATAATTTCATCCCTCAGAATAAACGTGGCTTACAGTCAGCACAGAATCACCATATGGATTGATGGAAAGAGTAACAGAAAAGGATGCTGAAGGTGAATACATTCTCTGCTTTCAATTTCTAGCAGCTGAATCTCGGTCCATGGGGCCCCTGATTTAATCCCCAATATTGGCAAAAACTGAAGAAAATTAAAAGTACAAAGCTTCTAATTCATAAACTGTTTCAACCTTTATCTTGGTGTCCTACAGCCTATCATTATAAAAACAACGGTGAGCAATGAAGATCCGGTCAGTCCCTGTTGAAACCAATTAGAATTCCTGACTAAATTTATTTCATTAGCTTACAGTTTTTATGTGCTATCTTCTTAAAATTTTCAAACATATTAAAAGAATGGCTTATCATCCTTTGATATGCATATATGCATACATAAACATATATATTGCCATGTCTAATTCATTTTTAAATACTTAGTAACAATTAGTGATAACATACCATAAATATTGCTTGGAAGTTGAACTGACTCTATATACTCTAGATAATATACCCATAAATAACTTTTAGTTTCTTTTCAAGTTTTACTAAATTCATATTCAAAACAGATCAGTAGATATGTATGCAAAACATTGATAATTTTAAGAATCATGTGTAGGTTCTGTATCAGTCTCCTAAAATATAATGAGTTTATTTAATTAGCTTGAAGGTGCATTGTCACTAACATCAACCATTTTTTTTCTTATTTATCACAAATTGACAAGTTTAACTCTCATTAGAGGGCATAAAAGACTCATTTTTCTAATAAAAAAATGTGCCACTTTAGTGATTCATTAAAACACTGGTAGTGTGTGTAGTCTTTTTTGTCATAAGTTAAAAGTACAGAAAGAACTTAGGAAGGTGAAAATAATTAAAGCGTATGTTTTGAAAATATCTTAAACACACATACACATACAGAGAGAGAGAGAGAGAGAGAGAGAGAGAGAGAGAGAGAGAGAGAGAGAGAGAGAGACTAATATAGGTACCTCTAGAGGCCAGAGATTTTGAATCTCAGTGGGCTGGAATTATATGCAATTGTGAGCCATGCATTGATGCTGGGGATGAACTCTGGTCCTCTGCAGGAGCATTGTAAGCAGTCCATCTCTCCAGGTATTTTCTATTTAGGGGCATTTGGCCTTCAACTTCCCACATTTCTGCTTTCCTCTCCTACAAGCTAATAATATGATATATTCTTTTATCATGCAAATTTTTTGAATCATGAAATGTGTCCAGATGCATTTGCCTAGAACTCTACATACACTGCTTTGATAGTTTGCCAGTGACCATATTAATTATTAGTTTGTTTTTGTTGGAGAAATCTGTTGATCCTTGTCAAAGCTGTTTCCTAAATGTTATACTCAAGCTTTAATCATTAATAATATAAGCTCTTTTATTGGGCTCATCCTGTAAACTTGGCTCAGGCATTTACCAAAAATGATCTGCAGTATTTTTCATCTGAGCATAAATAAGATGGCCTGTATTCTTAAAACAAGTAGAATTCATTAAAGGGAATATTACCTTATAATTTTCAGCAGGAAATGGTTGCAAAACAATAAAATATATTCTGAAAATTTAAAGAACAATAGTAGCCTTGTTTCTTTTTCAAAATTGGAGACCCTTAGAATTGGTCATGTGGGGTCATAGAACAAATGATGGATAGCTAAGAAACCCTTTTCTGATATCGTTCCATTGACATGCACAGCATTCCACCAAATTTTTCTCAGGGTTCAAAGGTCAAATACCACAACCACAAAGGAGTAAAGTCTATGGAAAAAAATTAGTGCAAGTTGTAGATTTTCCACATTGATGGATTTATTACATATAAATTTAGTAAATAAAGATATTATCATAAAGTTTTGAAAGACTTTATGATACACAGTAAAGTGTATGATGTCTTCAGTGGAAGTATTACAGGGACTGAAAGCCCACCTCCATGTTTATTTAGTTTTAGAACATCAGTCCCATATTGGCTTTGCTTCATCTCCCAACTCTGTGAACTGAAAACTGATGTGGGCATGAGAAATAATATAGTCTTGCAAAATTTAAGATGATTTCACCTGCACAAGGTGATTTTTTTCTTTGTAGGGGAGGGAAACAACAAAATATACAAATAGCAAACACTATAAATAAAAAAAAATCTGTTTCTCTAAGGTTGATGTTTTTAATTATGCTTTGAAAAGTGTTTCAGTGGTTCTGCCCATCAGACAATGAGTTAAATAGCATGTTTGACTGGCCATATTTCATAAGCATGAAAGACATTATTATATTTTTCTTAAAGATAAAAAAACAGTACATCAAAATGTGATAATTAACACTAATTTAAGACATGAATTTTATGTTTCACAATTATTTGCATAAAGGTTTGACTTAAAAAGCTTTGTTTATATCTCATGATAGCTGTAGAACTTTCTGGAAAAAAGCATCTTCATCAATGAACTGTTAGTAATTATATAAATTAATCCAATTAACTAATTGCTGCTTAAACAATATATGGTACTTTCATTTATTCTGGGTTATTCTTTTATCTTTCTCTATAATGTCCCCATTTCCTTGGCCAAAGGAGACATTTTGACAGAGAGAGAGAGAGAGAGAGAGAGAGAGAGAGAGAGACAGAGAGAGACAGAGAGAGAGAGAGGAAGGGAGGGAGGGAGGGAGGGAGAATACATTCTGAAATGAGTACTTACTTTAGATAGTGGTAATAATATAAGAATATATTTGCATCACTCAGTATCAACCATGGATTATGCCATGCTAATACTACCTACTAGAGTAACCATGAGACGAGGAAGCCTATGTGTGCTTCTTTTGCATCCAGATGTAAGAACAGAAGCACAGCAGGGAGGCATAGAAAGGACAAATGTAATTGAAGTCCTCCTTCTCTGTTATCAATATCACCTTAGAGAGATCTCATGCTTACTTGTTGAGAAATTTTATTTTTATTTAAATAGTTCTAATAGTGACAATCAAAGTTTATACTACATTTTAAAATAACATATATTCAGCAACATTTTTAACCAAAATAAAATATCGTCACAAGTTACATGTGAATCACAGGGAAATTACGATTGCCTGCTTATTATATGGATGCAGCTTTTATCCACTTCGTTTTACAAACTGAGAGATGTCAAAGAAAAAGAATAATTTACATTTAAGCTTAAATACTCGACATTTGCCTATTTTCTTTGCACATTCCAATGTCTAGACAAATACCTAAGACGATTTCTTTTGGGGTCAAATATTTCAATTACAGCATTTGGCAGGAATTTTAACTCCACTATAGTCAAACTTCAGGAATTACTGTTACAAGAGACAATGTAGAAACTCAAATATAAAATTATAATGAGAGATGGGGGTGTCTGTGTGTGGTTTGTTTGTTTGTGTATTGTTGTTTCCATGACTGAAAGTACTCTCTGCAGGTAACATACTGTGTTAAGGTTTTGGCAAACTAGCAAAGGCCGGCTGGCTTTCCCTTTGTTTTAGAGGGCAGCTGGTGCAGAGTAGGAGCCTCACTGGGACAGTGTTCCTATGCAGTGACAGGAAGGAGCCTAAAACAGACCTCCATGGAGGAAAACCCTTAAGAAACGACAAAACTCAATATCTTGGCATTTGATATATTCCTACTACCAGAAAAAAATCTCAAGTTGTTGGAAGATTTGGGAAACACATGCTATATTCCCCAAAAGTCCCCAAACCCCAAACCTCAAAAATCATTAAGTAAGAATTGGGAAGCAGAGAGGAAATCAAATTCAGTTAGCAAATTCAGTGTGAAAGGATAGCATCCGAGGATATGATACCACATGATACCACATGTTGATCAGGGCCCAAACTCATTCCAGTACTCACTCTGGGTGGTCTGAAATCCAGGAGCCCTTGGATTATCCAGATACATGAGCACATTCAGTCAAGAACCCTTGATTTTTTGCTGAAATCTAGAAATTATACTTCAAATTCCCAAAGCCTCCGTGGTTCCAAACCTCATTATGTCTGGAAAAATAGATACTAAGTACATAGATATATACAGAACATTTCATCAGCTATCTAGACCACAAACTAACTAGGGGCTAAACTGTAGGGAGGAAGAATGTGCTCAGTTGAGCTTAGCAGCTTACAGCTGAGAGGTAAGGGGTTCATTTTTGCAGAAGTTGACAAGACTAAAAGGTACATGTAGTGTGAGAAGATACACACGCACACACAGTTTGCCTAACATCAAATGTGGGTGACAAGTGGAGATGAAGTTTTCATCACAGACTTTTCGTCATTTTCTACAAAAAAAAATCTCCTATTGCCTCTATGAAACAGACGTTTTTGGTACCCATGTAGCTGTGAGTCCCCTCCTTTGTGAGTTTTAAGTTTTACTGTTCACGTTTTGGTTTCAGTGTGAAGATTTGTTTTGTGAGACTGCCTGACTATCGTGATACAAACGTCTATTTACCCTAGGTAGCAGACCTGAAATATACCAGGGGAACAATTCTACCAAGTCCAATTCATGAATGAACCAGAGTATTGGGACAGGCGGCCACTTACAGAAGACAGCGTAAGTTAGACACAGCTATATCACTGAAAAGCCCACCTCGACCTGAATAGAATCTCGTTGAACTTAGGATCATGGTGGTCTATTCAGGACTCGACTCGTAGGCAGCTTCATAGAGAATCTCCACCAGACAGGCAGTCTGTCCTTTTCAAAGCAATTGCTTACTACCTCTCCTGTTCTCGGTCTGGCCTTGTGAATTTCTCAGTCTGAGCTCTCCAATAGTCCTGTAGTTGTTTGCTCCCCGACTTACATAAGCCCTCCCCGGCTCCAGGATGGAATGATCTATTTGGAGTCACAATGAGATCATTGAAAAGATTACATATTTTACATTTTAAGGTATTAAAATGGTATGTCTCTCATTTTTAATTAATTATTATAAACAAAAAGTGAGATTTGATGCTTGAGAGATGACTCCCTGGTTAAGAACACAGCTACTCTTCTGACAGACCCAGATTCAGTTCCCAAAACCTATACAGTGTCTGTAACTCTAACTGCAGAGAGTCAGATTCTGTTTTCTGGCCACCTTGGCCACTTAGACATACACATGGAACACGGACATACATGTGAGCAAAGCACCCATATAAATAAAATAAAATATATTAATAATTGTAATTAGGTTTTATGTACTATATTCTGACCAGTCAAAATGCAATTGTTGATTAATCAACCTTTGGTCAGAATTCTTTGGTTTCCTACTGCAATATTTCTTGAATATTTCTTATGTCTCTGGCCTCTAAGGAAATGCAGAAATAAAGGACTGGGGACAGTCTTTCTTTGCTCTAGTATTAGCATGGCAATTTTAATCACTCACTATCATTTATATTATTTATGATTATTGTGGTATTTTTCTTTTTTCTTTTTAATTTTTTGTACTCTCAATTTACTTAACAATATGTTAAAAGTAGCAAAACATCATTTCTGATGATCAACTAATTTCAGTGAAATCCAGTTTGATTACAGGCTTTGTTTGACGAGTGATCATGACATAGTACAGTTCATACAATGCTTACATTGTAGAGGAAGGAGAGAGCTAGACTGCTCATAACCTGGCACAAACACATGCTATAAAGTAAATATTCTGTTTGTGAAGAATAAATATAAAGCATACATTAGTGATATTTTTCTATTTCTTGTGTCCTTTGGAAAGTGTTTTAAACCAACACCTTTATTCTTCAAACTTCTATATTATTAGCATTATTCATATGAGTAATTTAAAACTGTATTATGTTAACAACAAGGCTATTTGAGTAATTTGTTATTAATCATTTTCTTCATTTACATTCAAAATGATGTCCCCCTCCCCTCCACAAACCCACATCCCATCTCCCTCCCCTTTGTTTCTCTCTATGAGGGTGATCCTCTATCCATTCACCCACACTGCTCTAGTATCCCTCTATGCTGGGGCATCAAGGCTCCACAGGAACTGCCTTCAATGCCAGATAAAGCAATCCTCTGCTACATTTGTGTCTGGAGCCATGGATCCCTCCATGTACACCCTTTGGTTGGTGGCTTAGTCCCTGGGAGCTCTGGGTGGTCAAGTTAGTTGATATTGTTGTTCTTTTACTGGGATTGCAATCCCCTTCAGCTCCTTCACTCCTTTCCCTACTCCCCTGCTCAGTCAGATGGTTGGCTATGAGTAACTGCATCTGTATTAGGGAGGTGCTGGCAGAACCTCTCAGGGGACAACCATACCAGCCTCCTGCCAGCAAGAGAATCAGCAGTAGTGCCAGGGTTTGGTGTCTGCAGATGGGATGGGTCCTTGGGGGCAGGTGTCTCTGAATGGCCTGCCCTCTAGTCTCTGCTCAATTTTTGTCCCTGTCTTTCCTTTAAAATTGACCAATCCCTTATTACAGAGCAATAGTGATAAAAAGCGCAAGGTATTTGTATAGAGACAGGAAGGTAGATCAATGGAATAGAATTGAAGACCCAGAAATTAACCCATACACCTATAGACACTTGATCTTTGAAAAGCCAAATTCATCCAGTGAGGGAAAAAAAAAGAAAGCATTTTAAACAAATGATGATGGTTTACCTAGTAGTCAGCATGTAGAAGAATACAAATTGATCCATTTTTATCTTCAGTACAAAGCTCAAACCCAAGTGGATCAAGGACTTCCATATAAAATCAGATACTCAGAATCTAATACAAGTGAAAGTCCAGAAGAGCCTCAAACACATGAGCACAGGGGAAAATTTCCTAAACAGAACACCAGTGGCTCATTCTCTATGATCAACAATCAACAAATGAAACCTCATAAAATAAAAAGACTTCTGTAAGGCAATAAGACAAAATGGTAATCTACAGATTGGGAAAAGATCTTTACCCTACATGTAATGGAGAGCTAAGATATAAAATACACAAAGAACTCAAGAAGTTAGACTCCAGAGAACTAAATAACCCTATTTAAAAATGATGTACAAAGCTAAACAAAAAATTCTCAAATGAGGAATATCTGAGAAGCACCTAAAGGTAAGTTCAGCATCCTTAGTCATCAGGGAAATGAAAATCAAAACAATCCAAAGACTACACTTCACATGCATCAGAATGGCTAAGATCAAAAACTCAGGCAACAGCAGGCGCTGCTGAGGATGTGGAGAAAGAGGAACACTCCTCCATTGCTGGTGGGATTGCAAGCTGGTACAACAATGGAAATCAATCTGGTGGTTCCTGAGAAAATTGAAAATAGGTCTACCTGAAGACCCAGCTATACAACTCCTAGATATATACCCCAAAAATGCTCCAACATATGACAGGGACACATGCTCCACTATGTTTATAGCAGTCTTATTTATAATAGCCAGAGGCTGGACAACAATCCAGATATCCCTCAACAGAAAAATGGATATAGAAAATGTAATACATTTACACAATGGAGTACTACTCAGCTATTGAAAACAATGACTTAATGAAATTCTTAGACAAATGGATAGAACTAGAAAACATCATCCCAAGAGAGGTAACTCAGACACAGAAGAACACACATGGTATGTACTCACTGATAACTGATATTAGCCCAAATGCTCACAATGCCCATGATACAACCCACAGACCATATGGAACTTAGGAGGAAGAAGAACCAAAGTATAGATGCTTCAATCCTTCATAGAAAGGGGAAGAAAATAATCATAGGAGGTTGAGGAAGGGAGACATCTGGGAGGGAGAAGGAGGGGGGAGGGAAAAAGGGGGCAGGATCAGGTATAGGAAAGGACAGGGGAGAAGTACAGAGGGTCAGGAAAATGAATAGAAATATTTAACAGTGGGGATGGGGAACTGGAGGTAGCCACTAGAAGGTGTTTTACTTATATTGAAAAAAATCCTTTTGTTTCTTGCTTGTGAGAATGTTTTTAGTTTTTTAGGATGGATAAAAATAAGTTATAAACAATTTTTGTAAAACTGCTAATACTACTGAATAATTTTATTTATTGAGATTGAATTGCATTTATTGTATTAAGAATTCATCTGAGTCTACATTGGCAGATAACTATTGGTAATGGGGAATTTTTATACTTATGATGTCAATGTTTTAATATTTTAGGGAGTTTATATATCTTAGTTCATAGGAAAATATTGGAAGAACTTTAATGTAATATTATCTAATGTTGCAAATCAAATGGTCCAGCCCCATGATTAAAAAATGGGCTTATCCTTTTCAGAGTTAAAATCAATTTGCTTAAACTGGTGTTTCTTCCTGGTTGAATCATAGATTTCAGCAACTCTTTGTTTTTAGACATTTTCAATTACAATTTCAATCCTTTATTGGATATAACAAGATTTAGATTTATTTCTTCTTGTTTTAGTTTTAGTAATTTTGTTGCTCATCTATGAATTACTGTATTAATGTGATAATTTTTTGAAGATCCATATTTCTGGTAATACATTACAGAAAATCTGGAGAAGAGTAAATGAAAACCCAGGTAGTGGTTTTTATCTGATTTTTCTTTGCTTAAAGTGCTACAGTTTGGGGATGAATTGAGATGTATTTCTTAAGGGTTTATATGTTGAAATTGGAAGCAATTATGAACTATTGGCGAGGTAGAAATTACCTTTCACTATAGTGTTTAGGGGCAGCCTTTGGTACAGGATTAGGACTGGGTAATGTTATGAAGACTGAGAACCTATGATTAAAATTTCAAGTCGAGGAGAAATAAAAGATCAAACCAACACACACACACACACACACACACACATGTGCGCGCGTGCGCTCGCACACGTGCGCATACACACACACACATACACATGTACACACGCACACATACACACTTTCTTGTATTTTGTCATGTGATACTGCATTTCTTCATAGAATATTACCAGATAAAAGCAAAACTAGACTACATAAAAACTATTACCAGTTAGTCATTGAATTTCTAGAACAGTGACCTTAAGGAAATTATTATTTTATAAAGTTTTCTCGCCTACCTTTGGTAATATTCGGTGATAATATGGTGATATGGTGATAAAAATACGGAGATAGCAGAAAATGCATATGGGCTAATATAGACAGTGAGCTTGTTGTTTTTACTGTACAATAGTTATGTGTACTTTTTATGTACTTTATGAAGATTATTTTTGTTTCCACTTAATACTTATTAAAACAAATTAAAAGTGAGAAAGTAGAAATGGAATTTTACTAACCTAAATTTTTCTTAATGGATAATTTGTCAACTCAATCATTTATGTCAGAATATATGAAAAATGCAACCAAGACACAGAATTTTGTCTTCCTTCGGGTATATTTTGGGACTTTGTATTTTCTTTCTAAGCTAAATTAGAATAAAAAGTATCATTGGTCAGTGGCCCAAATCACATTTGTAAGTTAGTTTGATCTGGAAATAGAGGTTGTAACACTTTGTTTTTGGACAGGTCTGCAGCAAAACCAGAAAACTAAGCTTGACTTTTTAAAATAAGTGGATATACACATTGGTAAGTGGACATTAGCCAAAAAGAAGCTCAGAATACATATGATACAACTCACAGACTGTGTGAAACCCCTAGAAGAAAGAAGATCACACCAAAGTATGGAGGCATTATGGGAAAAGAATAATCTCTGGAAAGTAAAAAGAGAGAGGGATCTGGGAGGGAGATAGAAGAGGGAGGGGAAAGGAGGCCAGGTAAAGGGGGGAGAATTACAGAGGGTCAGGAATTTAAAAGTAGGTGTGAAGCAGTGGGGGAGGGGGTATGGGGGATAGCTACTAGAATGTCTCAGATGCCAGGGACCTAAGAGGTTCCCAGGATTCAACAGTGAGGGCTTTAGCTGAAACAACCAACAAAGGGGGAGATAGAACCTGTAGAGACCATATCCAGTGCACAGGCATGACCCCCAATTGAAGAATGGTACCACCCACATACCTCAAAAAAATATTAAGCCAGAATTTCTCCTGTCCAATGGAAATTCAGGGACAAAGAGTGGAGCAGAAACTGAAGGAAATTCTATCCAGAGACTGTCTCACCTAGGAATCTATCCCATTTGCTTGCACCAAACCCAGACACTATTGCAGATGCCAAGAAGTGCTTGCTTGCTTGCT
Organism: Apodemus sylvaticus; assembly: GCF_947179515.1. NCBI lineage: Eukaryota > Metazoa > Chordata > Mammalia > Rodentia > Muridae > Apodemus > Apodemus sylvaticus. The sequence continues at coordinate 12,800,860 of NC_067473.1, read as the reverse complement.
TGCTTGCTAAAAGGAGAGTGATATAGCTGTCCCCTGAGAGGCTCCGCCAGAGCTGGGCCAATGCAAATGCTGATGTATACAGCCAAACTTTGGACTGAGAGTGGGATCCCAATTGGAAAGTTAGGGCAAGAACTATAGGAGCTGAAGGGGTATGCAGCCTCAAAGGAAGAACAGTATCAACTAATCAACACACCCACCCCAAAGCTCTCAGGAACTAAACCACCAACCAAAGAGAACACAGTGGGTACACATGGCGGGTACACATAGCTTCAGCTGGTTATGTAGCAGAGGATTGCCTTATCTGGAATCACTGGAGGAAAAGCCCCTTGGTCCTGTGGGGACTTGATGATCCAGGAGAGGGACATACTAGGCCACTGAGGCAGGGGAAGAGTGGAGGAGATAGGGGGCTTGTGGAGGGGAAACCAGGAAGAGGATAACACTTGAAATGTAAATAAATAAAGTAACCAATAAAAAAAAAGAATTGGTTTTAAAACTCAAAACCACTAAGTACTCTAGGAATTGTAAACCTTTCTTCAATTATTCAACCACCAAAACACTTCAAAAATTGGGGGGAAGAGATAGATAATTTCTAGCACTTTGGGAAAAATTAAGCTTTGTTAAAAGCAAAAAAAAAAAAAAATGCCAGGTGTGGTGGCACATGCCATTAATGTCAGCACTTGGGAAGGAAGTTTGAATTGGGAAGGAAGTTGAAGGTCAGGCTGGTCTATGCATGAGTTTGCAACAGGCATAGCTTCATAGTGAGACCTTATCTCAAAAAATTTCCCAACTATAATTCCATATTTATGGAAAAAAGATTAGGACAATGGTTATGTTCACAAATGACCTTATAATATGACATAATATCATATTACTTAAGTGTGTTTGTTTTTTAAACCTATCCTTAAGTGTATTATATTGACAAAAGGACACACGTGGTACATAAACAATGTGGAATACTATCCAGTTATAAAGAAAAATGGAATCACAAACTTTTCAGGCTAATGGATGATATCATAGAGTGAGGTAAGTCTTACTGAGGAAGGCATACGCTGCATGTTCTCTCTCATCTGAGGACTCTAACACAAAATCCTGTGAGCACATGTTCTTGAATAAGTACAGAAACCAGGACCATAAAATGTTCCTTTGCTGGGTTGAGAGGAGCAAGATGAATATAGAAAGGAATGACAGAGCAGAAGTCATCTGATCAGGCAATAAGAAAAACAGGGAGTATCTGGATGGTCTTTCCTTCAGACTCTGCTCCACACTTGGTCTCTGTATTTCCTTCTGTGGGTATTTTGTCCCTCCTTCTAAGAAGGACCAGAGTATCCATACTTTGTTCCTAGTCCTTCTTGGGCATCATTTGATATGTGGATTGTGTCTTGGGTAGTCCAAGCTTCTAGGCTAATATCTGCTTATCAGTGAGTGCATATCATGATTGATCTTTTGAGATTAGGTTACCTCACTCAGGATGATGTTCTCCAGCTCCATCCATTTGTCTAAGAATTTCATGAATTCATTGTTTTTAATGACTGAATCATACTCCATTGTGTATTTATACCATATTTTCTGTATCCATTCCTCTATTGAGGGACATCTGGATTCATTCCAGCTTCTGGATGACCCCACCTAGGAAATCATCCCATATACAATTCAAAACCTAGACACTATTGCGGATGCCCACAAATGCTAGCTGACAGGAGCTGGATACAGCTGTCATCTGGGAGGCTCTGCTAGTACATGCCAAATATAGAGGGGGTAACACTCAGCCAGCCATTGAACTGAGCACAGGGTCCCCAATGGATGAAATAGAGAAAGGATCAAAGGAGCTGAAGGGGATTGCAGTGCCATAGAAGGAACAACAATATGAGTCACCAAGCACTCCCAGAGCGCCCAGGGACAAAACCATCAACTAAAGAGAACACTTGGAGTTACCCATGGTCCCAGACACATCAGCAGCAGAGGATGATCCTGTTGGACACCAAATGGGGAAGAGGCCCTTGGTCCTGGAAAGACTTGATACATAGTGTAGAGGAATGCCAGGACAGGGAAGCGGGGGTGGGTTGATTGGGGAAGGGGAGATGGCTTATGGGATTTTGGGGGAAGGGGGATCCTGGAAAAGGGTCAACATTTGAAATGTAAATAAAGAATATACCTAATTAAAAATGAAAAGAAAAAAGAAAAACAGGGAGACGCTACTCAGGGAGAGAATGGAGAGGTAAAGATAGGCTAGGGGAAGGTAAAAAAGCGCTGTGGATGTCTGAGAAGAGTCATAAGGAATCATATGATTTAACTATTTACCAAAAACAAGCAAAAATGCATAGAATTGTATGATAAATATGCACATATAATTTATAAGAAATTTCCTCACCTGAGCAGACAATGCTGCCTCCAAGGGCCAAAAATCATTTAATAAAACCACTATGCCAGACATGAAAAGCCTTCTAATTGTTTTCTTATGGTTGTCAGAAAGATTCCCCAAATATTACAGTCTATCGCAGTTGTCTTAGGTTGGCCTCCAGAGGTGGAAGTGCTTACTTTTAAAGACACCATGAATTTCCAAAACAGGATCTAGAGGTCCCTGAACTAGAATTGACTGTAAAATGCCTGAGGACTAGCTTTCATAGTATCAGAAGGTACCATGAAATCTTCCAAAAGAGGGAGGCAACCAACATTCCTACCTGGCTGTGATGCCTATAAATCAGAACAATGACTAGCCTGGCATAATATCCCAAGGATGTAGTCATTGGATATATAGCTTAGCATGTGTACTCTAATTGGACTTAGGATATAAGACCCACTCAACAGGAGGGAAATAATGCCTAGTACTAAAAACAGACAACTACTCATGACAAGTGAAGACATGGATTCCTGGACAATAGCCTGCAACTGTCATTTTATTAAACCAGCATAATCCATAACTATATTTTAAATATTTGTTCTTATAAAAACTAATATGATATAGTCCCTCAATACACAACTAATCAAAACACAGAATTGTGTAGGGGCATCCCAGTTCAAATTTATAGAACTACAAATCAACTACTAGACCTAAGGCTCAAGGAATATTGTGGAAGATAGAATGAAGATATTGTAAGAGTCAGAGGAACAGAGAAGTTTCTGTGAAATTGTGTCTCCTAGTAATGTCAGAAGGCTCACCAACATGACTGACTAAGCATGAGTTGAACAAGTACACTAATGCACATGCTAATGCAGGTATGGGGAAGCCCAAGAAGACTCAACCCTACACAAGATGATCAGAGTGTGAAAAACAATCTTCCCCACGGAACAGCATGCCAATTGGTCATCCAAAACTAATTGATCAAACCTGAAAAAAATACATATTCAAGTAATGTTATGCACACTGAGCCGGTTTTATTTATGTGTGTGTATAGGAAATATATATACAACCTACATTCCATATTAAATGCATATATAATGTATTATCTGCATATATTAGAAATATGTATATATGTCTGTGTAAACACTCACACATATATGTATGTAACAGCAATTGATTAAAATAGAAACCATGATTTTGAAACAGAACAAGAATAGGTATGCAGCGAATTTAAAGGAATGAAAATGAAGAAGGAAATCATAGTTATAAAATTAATTTTGAAAAATAAAATATATTTATTTACTAAGATAAAAACAAAAACAGCAAAGAATGGTGGTGTACCTCTTTAGATGTAGCAGTTAGGAGGCCAAAGTATGTAAATTTCTATAGTTTGAGGTCAGCTTGATTTACATGGCAAGTTCTGAGTTCCAGGCCAGCCCTGGCTACATACTGAGACCCTGTCTCAAAAAATCAAAACCAAACTGACAAACAAACAGCATTTCGCAAACTAAAAATCAAAAACAAAATATAAAAACCACAACCATCACAAATACCAAGAAATAAAAAACAGACAATACTGCGAGTGCTTAAACTCATTAAATTTTGTTTTCTTCAAGTAAAGAATTGGACAGAAAAAAAAAAGCTATGATTTTTCTAATTTTGACCAACATTATTTTCTCTTTGTTGGTGTTTTAGAGTCTTTGAAAGTACATGAAATTTTTTTCTGGTTCAAACATGGTATGAAAGAATAAGCGAGCAGATGTCTTCCAGCTCTGATTGGCTGTTAGGAAAATCTCCACAAAGAAAAGGTCAGTACACTTAAATAAGCTTATCTTCTTGCTGGGAGTGTTTACTCTGTGCAACCATTCACTGTATGATGGCTGGGATTAGTGCCCATCCTAGTGCAAAATGAAAATACACTAAGGAGACCTGAGTGATGCTGCTAAAGTGTCAAAGAAGAATAAATATTCTAGTTTTCTCCAGATGGAGGATTGTGTACATAATCAAAATGCAAATTCCCCATGCAAGCACCTTTTGTGTCTCAGAGGACGGCCACAGGCTCAAACTGACAGCAATTAGATGTATCTATTTTGGTCTATTTCTGATTTTGAGAGAGAATCTCATTGTTAAGTCCAGGCTAGCCTGCATTTTTGATCAATTTGATTCTACTTCCTGAGTTCCAGAGCGTATACTTCTTTTTCTTCTTTGTTCTTCTTTCTTCTTCTTCTTTGTTCTTCTTTCTATTTTTTTATTCGATATAATTTATTTATTTGTTCTTCTTTCTTCTTCTTCTTCTTCTTCTTCTTCTTCTTCTTCTTCTTCTTCTTCTTCTTCTTCTTCTCTTCTTCTTCTTCTTTTCTTCTTCTTCCTCTTCTTCTTCTTTTCTTCTTCTTCTTCTTCTTCTTCTTCTTCTTCTTCTTCTTCTTCTTCTTCTTCTTCTTCTTCTTCTTCTTCTTCTTCTCTTCTTCTTCTTCTTCTTCTTCTTCTTCTTCTTCTTCTTCTTCTTCTTCTTCTTCTTCTTCTTCTTCTTCTTCTTCTTCTTCTTCCTCTTCCTCTTCCTCCTCCTCCTTTTTCCTCTTCTTAATTACTTTTATTTTTTACTACTTTTAATTTTTTTATACTCCAGTCATTAGCTCCCTCCTGGCACACCTTCCCTCATCCCATACCTACTCCCCTATGTCTTCAAAAGGATACTCCCTTCACTATTCCAGGCCTCCCCACTGCCTGAGTCCTCAAGTCTCTCCAGGGTTAGGCTTGTATTTTCCCACTGAGACCAGTCTTCTGTTGTATATATGTCAGGCATTGGGCAAGCTAATATACACTGCCTGGTTGGTGGTTCAGTGTCTGAAAAAAATCAGGGGTCTGGGTTAGTTAAGATGGTTTGTCTTCCTATCTATGGGGTCACCCTCCTCCTCACCTTCTTCCAGTCTTTCCTAATTTAACATAGGACTGAATTCCTGACTGCAGTCCAATGGCTGGGTATAAGTATCTGCATCTGTTTCAGTCAGCAACTTGTTGGACCTCTCAGAGGACAGCCATGTTAGGCTCCTGTCTTTAAGCACAACATAGTGTCAGTAATAATGTCAGGCCTTGGGCTCTCCCCTTGAGATGAATCCCAAGTTGGATCCATCAGTGAGCCATCTTTTCCTCAGTCTCTTCTCCATTTTTTTGTCCCTGAAGTTCTTTTAGACAGGAACAATTCTGGGCCAGAGTTTTTGACTGTGGTATGGCAGCCCCATTCCTCCACTTGATACTCTTTCCTTCTATTGGAGGTGGACTCTATTTCACCCAATGGAATGCCATTAAGCTATTAAGAACAAGGATATCATGAGTTTTGTAAACAATTGGATGGAACTAGAAAATATCATCCTTGGTGAGGTAACTCAGACCCAAAAGGAAATGCATGGTATGTTCTATTAAGTAGATATTAGCCAAAAATGTACAGAATGCTTAAGATACAATCCACAGAACTCACGAAGTTTTACAAGCCACAGGGCCCAAATGAGAGTGCCTCAATCGTAATTGGGAGGGAGAAGAAAGTAATCATGGGGTATGATTTTAAGCTAGAAAAAGATGGATTCAAATTTCTGCACTTACCAGTAGGTGCCCACTGAGTCTTTTAACCTTCCAGCCATGCATTTACACCTAAGGTGAAACAATTGCATTGTGAATAGAGACCATGAGGACATGTGTATCACTGCCCTTCTTGACTATTTAAGGAGGATCCTTAATTGATGAGATTGGTGTCACTTGAATATAACATTTCAACAGAAACACATACTTATATTTCAGAAAATTTATGCTATTTATGTTAATTATGTTATTAATAGTTAATTACTATTAGTAGCTTCCTACTTAATAAAATGCCATTTTCTCAGAATCATGTTCTTTGATAAATTATATCCTAATATTCCATTCATTAAATATGTCTCCTTTAAATAGGTTTAGAATATTCTACTAAATGGATTTCTTCTATATTGGGCCCTTCTAAGCCTTCAAAAATCTTTTCATCTTTGACCTTACCCTACATTATACTGCATGTTTTTCCAGGCCTTCTTCAATGCATGTGATTCCTATTAGACATTACCTCAGAAAGTATATCTGAAATTAAAAGCATGTGGGATTTCATATTGTGCTTGACACCATTGAAACAGAATACTGAGATAAGTTGTACATATCAAGATGAAACTATCATCAGGTCAATGGCATACAGATTATGATTTAATATCCTGAGCATGAACACATATGATAAAAATCTTAATTACAAAAGTTACTCATTTGTCTACATTCTTAGAAGGAACTTACTGTTTTTCTTCTGCTTTTTCATGCACAAACTTTTATTTTCATTGTATTTCTTGACATTTCACTGTTACACTGGGAAGTCAGCATAAGTACATCTATACCTATAAATGTACCTCTCTTACTGCAGTTATATGACAATGTTTACTGGATATGAATGTATAGATTAATAGGCAAGTTAATCTTTTCTATTTACTCTTGTTTATGCATTTCATTTTGAAGCTATTATTTTCTGTGAAACATGGTTTCCTTGTCAAAAACAGCGCACAGCCTGTTGGGCATGCCAGAGGGCATTATAGTTCAATGGTAGTGCTTCTACTCCTCTGAGAGCTTGTTAAGAGTTTAGTTTTGTATGGATGTCTTTTATGAAGAAAATGAGTGAATGTGTGAATTTAAATTAGCAACACTACACAGCTCTTGCCTGCTGCGGACTTGAAATATTACTGTTGCCTGCCAATAACAAGTACTTTGGTACTGTAAATATTTTCCATGTTGATATCTGTTTATTACACACTTTTGTTCAGAAGATATTTAACTACCTGAAAATGTGGGAAAATTACCTTGCATTGCCAAAATCATAGCAAAGCAGATTTGCTATTAAGTTAATTATTGTTGATGAATAATTATATTATTTTTCTACTTTACCTAGAAAAGGTTTTCTCTATAAATGTACAGCTTGTGTTACTCTGTCACTCACAAAGTTTTGAAAAGTAAAACGTATGTTCATTTAATCTAGGTTTTCACATTTACCTGCTACTATGGCATGCATGTCTAAGAGGACTGAATGAAGCTGCGCCAGGATTTGCATTTGTCTTTATTCTCCCAGGTATGTCAACTCAAAAACCACCAGTGGATATGCCGCTTTCATTTTAGGAAGGCACATGGTTCAAAAGAAACAAGCAAAAAACCCATCAGAGCCACCATATAACATCAAAAAAAATAATCCTGCTAATTAATCTTTATATTTTGCCAATGCTAGGAAATAATACACAATATTAAAAGGATGACTGTTTTACTAATTGTTGTTAAGTATTTGGGGAAAGTCATCAGTACTATGATGGAAAATATAGGAGAGGGAAACTTGTATGTGTCATTAAATTATGTCCTTTACATTCCCCTGAACACTGTATAGTATTTTCATGGAACCTGGATTTCTTTTAGCTGGCATTCTTAGAAAATGTGTCTATATGCCATTAATTAATCATTGTTTTAGGTTACACTTATAGGCAAAGGTCCATCATCATTTAGGATCAAGTGACACAGATGCTAGGAAAGGGGAAATAGGAAAAATGGGAGGGATTTAACAAGGAATCGGGGAGGGAGGAGGGTAGATAACACTAAAAGTGTTTGAAAGGTCATAGAGAAACATTATTTAACTTTAAAAACATGCATAATATATAACTAATTACATACATATTGATATTGGATGAAATTATACCACTCCAGAAGACAGTATTTCACCCAAGACAAATAAATAGACCAGAAAACCTACTGGCAGACAAGGGAACACTCCCTTCATGTTGTTTGTTAGGGGAGTTACAGAAACTTCCAAAATAATGCAGGTTATTGTTATTGCTATTGTGTTGCAGAAAATATTAAAAAGAACAGCAATTTCCCATGCTACACCCAGCTACTTTCAGACCCAGCAGTCTCACCATCCAGTTCTCAACTCATGGTGACTCTCTGACTCAGAGCTCCAAAATCTCTCCACCCAGCACATTAAATTCCCACTGGCAGAGCACTACCACACCAGACCCATGCTTCATAACCCCCATGGCCTTTGGGGTGCATATCAGGCAAGCCCACACTTTGCTGCCATACCTTTCTCTCTGGAACTCAGTCAGCCACCTTGTGAAGAAAAACAGCACACAAACTTAGTTCAGAAACAATGGTAACTCAGTCTCTGGGAAGAACAATTAGAATGCTAATCTTGTAAACCATATTAAATCTAAATCCTCCAGTGGTGAATCCTGGTGGATTCACAGTCTAATCTGGAAGATGCTAGAAGCTACATCTTGTCCTGTCACTATCCCTTTCCAAAAAGCCCCTAACTCTCTTCCACAGTCTAAGCTGGAAGTCCTGCCTACTTTCTCAGTGACTGATTCCTTAATTCATTAGGAAATGGTTCACAAGAAGGAATGAGTACAGGATTCATTCCTCCTTCCAGAGAACCCCTTCTGGGAACGCGAAATTAACATGAAAATACAACAGCACCAGGACCATCCACAACACTATTGCCCTTGGTTTCCTCCAAAAGCTTGAAGGTAAGACCCAATTACTTCCCCATGCTTCAGAAACATGACTTGAAGAAATTAAGCTGGAACCAACCTGAGACTTTCCACCCTCAGGACTAAATTTTATACAATGTAAGTTCTACAAACTGTGAAATAAGAAAAGCAATCAATATCCTTATCTATTTACATAGCTTATGAATCACAACAATAATCAAATGGCAATATGTTCCCAAGGGTGCAAAGGTAGAACTTATATCTTGAGGCAACCAACAGGTATCTTATGTGACTTCAGGTCTACTCAATAGGGAATTCATGTTGGCTTCTATAAACCTGGTCTCTTCTTGAGACTGCTGAAGTCATGGACCAGAGAATAGAATTTGCTCTTGACAACATCCTACACAATTATAATTTTTAGATGAACTCTACTTATTTTATACCTACAGGTAAATAGAGGTTCCTTCTCTCATGAAAGAAGCTTCATTGTTCTGCAGAGAGTAATATAGGAATCGACAACTGCAGAGAACAGCAGACTAAGAGGTGCCCAACAAAAATTAATATATCTACAATATAAGCCATGCATGTGAAGCTCAAGGAACCTCATGGAGGAGAAAGTGAAAAACATGTAAATGTCAGAGTAGCAGGACTTCTGCTTTGAAACAATGCATTTATATATGTCAGGGAAGCTATACCCATGGACTATCAACAATAAGTTCACTTAAACATGATCTTTGATCTTTGCAATGGTACTTACATTTTGCATAGGGAATTTGCACATTTCTTGCTAAGAGAGGAAGAAATCCGTCTTATTTAATGATAAGCACCCTGATGGGTCATCCAATTGCAAGGTTTTACCTTTAAACTCATATACATTTAATCAACACTAAGAGTACTCTGCAGGATACATATATATACCCATATGCATACATATACATATGTATATGTACTTACATACACATGTATATATGATGTCTATTGTACATGTATGTGTATATGATCTATATGCATATGATCTATATTCATATGCATATAATCTGTGTGTATATAGTATGTATATATCTATTTGCAACAAAAATTAAAGAAGGGGTCATGAATTTGAAAGAGAGTGGAAAGGCACAGGAGTAGTTGTCAGGAGTTAGGGAGTTGAAAATGATAGAAATACTGTCTTCATATGTGAAATTCTCTAAACAATATGAATTTAAAAAGTAATATCTTTTTATAGCATAAGATATATGAGATACAGGATTCAGGTTTTATAAGAAATAATCTTGGCATTCAAAAATAGAAGTTTTTCTATAATTAAGAAATTGCTTGTTCTCCTAAAGGGCCACTCTTCTCAGTGCCTTCCAGCTTTTCCCTAATTCAACTGCAGGGGTCAGCAGCTTATGTCCATTGGATGGGTATAATTATCTTCATCTGACTCTTTCAGCTGCTTGTTGGGTCTTTCAGAGGACAATAACAATTGGCCCCTTTTTGTGAGCACTCTATAGTCTCAGTAATAGTGTCAGGCCTTTGGGCCTCCTCTTGAGCTTTCCAAATGGATCCCACTTTGGGCCTGTGGCTGGACCTCCTTTTCCTCAGGCTCTTCTCCATTTTTGTCCCTGCAGTTCTTTCAGACAGGAATAATTATGAGTCAGAGTTTTTGACTGTGGAATGGCAACTCCATTCCTCACTTGATGCCCTGTACCAGCAATCTCAGCTATCTTGGAGCCCCAAGATCTCTCAGATACTAGACCACCAACTAGACAGTATACATCAGCTGATATAAGGCCCCCAACACACATACAGCAGAGGACTGCTGGGTCTGGACTCAGTCAGAAAAGATGCACCTAATCCTCAAGAGACTGGAGGCCCCAGAAAGAGGGAATGCCTGGTGGGGAGGGGGGCTGGAAAGTGGGATACAGGTGGGAGGTTACAGAGGTATGGGATGGGGAAGAGTCAGAGGGTGGAGAAAACCTGAATTTAAAAAAAAAAGATTAAATAAAGAAAAAAAGAAAAGAAAAGAAAAGAAAAAAGAAAAGAAAGGAAAGCAATTGCTTTAAGAACTAACTCTCAAACTAAAGTAATTTTTCTTTTAGGTACATTTCTATACAGAGTTTAAAATATAGGGTCTGTTCTTTGGTTTGTGACTGACACTCAGCCTAATGATTGTGTAAGTTGTTGCAAGATATTTCCTATCCGTTCACATTGAGGCAGTGACAGGCCAGTGATTGGAGGGGAGAGAGGAGGAGCTAAGGGAAGTGAGGGGCATGGAGAGAGAGGTAGGTCCTCACAAGCAGGGCAGAGAGAGGATATCCAGATGGCTTCAGAAGCATTTCTGCTGTTTTGGAGAGGTTAGAAAATTGAGAAAACTTTGTTCAGGAACTTTTCCCCTATGCCCATGTCCTCAAGGGTTTCCCCCAGTTTCTTTTCTATTAGTTTCAGTATGTCTGGTTTGATGTGGAGGTCCTTGATCCACTTGGAGTTGAGCTTAGTACAAAGAGATAAGAATGGATCAATTTGCATTCTTCTGCATGCTGACCTCCAGTTGAACCAGCACCATTTGTTGAAAAGGCTATCTTTTTTCTACTGGATGGTTGTAGATCCTTTGTCAAAGATCAAGTGACCATAGGTGTGTGGGATCATTTCTGGGTCTTTAATTCTTTTCCATTGATCTACCTGACTGTCACTGTACCAATACCATGAAGTTTTTAACACTATTGCTCTGTAGTACTGCTTGAGGTTTGGGATACTGATTCCCCTAGACGTTGTTTTACTCTTGAGAATAGTTTTTAGCTATCCTGTTTTTTGTTTGTTTGTTCATTTTGTTTTGTTTTTGTTTTTGTTTTTGTTTTTTGTTATTCCAGATGAATTTGAGAATTGCTCTTTCTGACTCTTTGAAGAATTGAATTGGGATGTTGATAGGGATTGCATTGATCCTGAACAGGACACCAATAGCTTATTTGCTAAGATCAAGAATTGACAAATGTGACCTCATAAAATTACAAAGTTTCTGTAGCAAAGGACACTGTCAAAAGGACAAAACAGCAACCAACAAATTGGGAAAAGATCTTTACCAACACTACATCCAACAGAGGGCTAATATCCAAGATATAGAAAGAGCTCAAGAAGATAGACTTCAGAGAGCCAAAGAACCCTATTAAAAATGGGGTTCAGAGCTAAACAAAGAATTTTCACTGGAGAAATATTGAATGGCTGAGAAACACCTAAAGAAACGTTCAACATCTGTTGTCATCAGGGAAATGCAAATCAAAACAACACTGAGATTTCACCTCACACCAGTCAGAATGGCCTAGATTAAAAACTCAGGAGAAAATAGGTGTTGGCCAGGATGTGGAGAAAGAGGAACACTCCTCCACTACTGGTGGGGTTGCAAGCTGGTACAGCTGCACTGGAAATCAGTCTGGCGATTCCTCAGAAAACTGGAGGACCCAGCTATACCCAGAGGATTCCCTCCCATGTAATAAAGATACATGCTGCACTATGTTCATAGTAGCCCTATTTATAATAGCTATAAGCTGGAAAGAACCCAGATATCTCTCAACATAGGAATGGATACAGAAAATGTGGCATATTTACACTATGGGATACTGGTTAGTCATTAGAAACAATGAATTAATGAAATTCTTAGACAAATGGATGGAACTGGAGAACATCATCCTAAGTGAGGTAGCCCAGTCTCAAAAGAACACTCACGGTATGCATTCACTGATAAATGGATATTAGCCTAGAAGCTTGGAATACCCAAGACACAATTCACATATCAAATGATGCCCAAGAAGAAGGAAGGAGTGGCCCCTGGTCCTGGAAAGGCTCAGTGCAGCAGTGTAGGGGAATATCAGGACAGGGAAGTGAGAATGGTGGATGGGGAAACAGAGGGAGGGAAGAGGGCTTATGGGACTTTTGGGAAGGGGAGATCCTGGAAAGAAGAAATCATTTGAAATATAAATAAAGAATATATCGAGTAAAAAAAAGAAAATTGGGATAAGACCTTTATCATTATAAACTGGCATTATGTAATTGGGAGTTTTATATACATAAATGTATTTGGTTAACTATTTAAATTTAAGAGACATGCTTTACTGGGTATTTGCGTGTAGGGCAGGAGTGCAAAGTTCCCACCATTTACAGAGTCTATGGCAGAGAGGAAACACAGTTGGGATACTGTGATATCTAACTGAAGGAGATTGGCTCAGCAGCAACAATGAGAATCGCCCTGAGCTGGACCCACCAGGCCTTTGTGCAGAGGCTTGGCAGGATGGTACTCTTTCTTAATTATTACCCACTACAGTAAGTCTCTGAGTTATAAACCCATTTCGCTAGACAGGAGAGCAGTGTCAAATGCTTCCTTATGTCAGTTAAAACACATTGCAAAAACACATTCCTTTTCCTGTTTACATATGGAATTTCACCTATATTCTCATGTGTTTGAACACTTTTCTCCCAACTGATAATGAATGCTGTTTGGGGACACTGTGGACATTTTTGGACATAGGCTCCATTTGGCAGATATATGGCCATAGACTCTTATATATTTTGGGCTTAGGGATTATAGAACAACTGCTTCCAATTGAACTTTTCTGCCTCCTTGTTGGCTTTAAAGATGTTGGTAAGATGCTTCATGTTTCCTACATGGTAGACAGAAACTGCCATTGCTGCCATGAACAATGTTATATCCTGTCACTCTGCCATCTCATTAAATTAATGATGCTTTCAAGTTGGTTCTATCACATATTTCATCTCAGAAAGAACAAAAGTAACCAATGCAACACTCACACTTAGCTAAGGCTGAAGCCACAGTTACATACCTCTTGGTGAATTAGGTCAGCTGAAGACAGATAATCCTGGGAGACTATAGTGTTGGTAAGATGGGTTTCCTGGGCATGGTTAAGTATAAATAATTAAATGAAAAATACTTCTCATTGTAATTCCACTACTAATTATTAAGGTGAAACCTACCAAACTCTTAAGCATATAAGTAGAAATATTTTCCTAGATATCATTAGGGGTCTTCTTGGTAAGGATTTTGAAATACAGATAATGGAATCCACTCTAACCATTTTTAAGCAAAACAAGATTTACTTGCATTTATTTTGTGGTGTACAGAATCCTTGGAGGAATAGAAAGTGGGTGGTGTGGTTAGATAAAGCCTAGAAGAGACTGCCAAGGGAAACACTTACTATGAGACTCTTTTGGTAGAAACCCTAAGACATTGGTTCATGCCATCTGGCATCCAACATAACAAGAACCAGATGCTGGAATCTCCATTAGGGCAGGACGAATTGCTCTTCTTTAGTCTTTATTTAATGTGCCTGTCTCTTTTGTAGCCTCAAGTTGTGTCCTTTTCATTGGTTTTGTGCCAGAGTTTCTACTTGAAAATCTGTAGAACTTTGGTTGTAAATGGTCCCTTAAATTTACTTTTAAAAATATGGTCATTTTGGCAATGATTATAAATGAAGATTGGGATCCATATTATTTTCAAGTGAGATTTATTCTATGTCAGATATCCTGATTAGAACAGTCTAAGAAGGTATACTCCAGCATTCACAGTAAGCTACTGTTGTTAGTTTTTCAATTGAGTTAGGATATAATGAAATAAACTCTCAAATCACTATAAACCAAAGAGACTTACTTTTCAATATTTAAGTATTGAGTAAATTACCCAGAGCAGAAAGCAAGGTACACATCCACCTGGTGGTATCATGCTCACTCCCCTACCTTGAAATTTACATAGAGAGTGCTTATACCATCTTAGTGTTCACCACTTGTTGAAACATTCTCAGGCATAGGTAGCAGAGAGTGAATCTCTAAAGTTGAATCTTTCTGTGATTTCTTACTAAGAAGGTCCCAGACTACAGAAATACCTTCTAGACAGAAATACCCCTGTGTTATCCTCAGTATGAAAACCCAGACCTGTAACTGATGCCAGGATCAGTTATTTAGATTGAGGAAGAGATATCTAGGTACTCGGGCACTTAGCACTCACTAACAAGCCAAACAGGGACTATGAAGACAGATTTGTAACTCATGAATAGCCAGGAAGGATGAAATTATTTATTCATTTTCCTGGAACATTTTGTCATCAATGTATACTGCAAGAATGAGTTGACTTTGCAAGAGAAGTGGGGACAATGTGACAAGAACCTGGAGATACAAACGAACTAATCAACTATCTCAGTTCATATTCATGTACATGCACAGGAAGCCCTCGTTTCTTGGGATAGGTCCTCAGAAGATGTCTTTGTTCTTCTAAAATTGAAACAAAAACACTTTCAGCAGAGTCTCTAACAGAAAACAATATATAGAAACACTTCAGGACTATTTTGAAAGCAGCTGATAAATTCAAAGTGGCTCTCAACATTCCTGGAAAACTACTAAATGGCAGTACTATGAATCATGGAGTAGTTTTCATGTTTATTATCCAAAGAGAGAGCTCTCGTAGACCAGAAAGGGGTATAGTTCTTGTGACAATCCAAAAGAACAAGTCTAGGCATCTCTAGGTGACAAGACATTTCTCCAAAGGAAGATTACAGAGCTGTCCATATGGAGGTACAACCAAGATTTCTTTCCAGATCACGCCAGCTCTCCTCTGTTCATAACCCAATGCAACTGAACAAGAAAAATTGCACATATTAGAGAAACTAAGAAAAACTGAAATACAAATATGAAGAATGTTCTAAGATCTTCAGTAACTGCCACATTGTAGATGATTAGGAAAGACCCATAAATGAAACCACTTGTTTATATTGAGTGTCACAGAGGCTTCTTTCAGATTCCAAACCCATGAGTACAATAGGTAACTCACATAAAAAGAATTGTTTTCTAATGAAACAGGTAGGAAAGTACTTCAGCTACAAAACCAACTGTAGGCTCATAAGTTGGTTCACTATGGGAGAGACCCTGATGTGTCCTCTCTTTAGCAGAAAATCTAGCCCTAATTCTGAAAGACCATCATTACTTAAGGCTCTCACCAGAAAGTTATACTAAAAAATCTTCGTTCCTCATAAGAATCCACAACTTGTGCTTCTTTGTAACACACAACACGCACACACACACACACACACACACACACACTCAACACAGTACATATGTGAATTGATAAATATGCTTGCTAAATCCTATAGAAAAACAATGGAAATAGGGGTTACTTCATTTAAACATACAAATCACCAAGGGAATTATTTAAACTTAGTGCATTAATCTTTCTTTTTCTAACTCTGACAATGCACTATTTCTCTTCATTTAAAATTTTTAAACACGCTATTTTTTTCATTTCACTTGTAAACTTTTAAAGTCTTACTAAGCAAAACAACTGTAAGATTGTGTTTATAAAATCCAAGTGGGACACTTAGGAAGCAATGAAGGAATGCTGAAAACTACGAAAAATCCAACCCCACCCCGACAAATGATTTCACACTGTGGAAATAACCTTTGCTGTATGCAAAGAGAATTTTACAGAGATGAGTAATATGCTTTTCCTCACTTGGTGGTGATTATCTCTCCCCTTGCAGGATAATTCTGGTATGAACCTACTATAAATAATTTATTGGGTGCTTATGGTGTATAGTACACTGTGAAAGAGAGTAAAAAGAATTTATATATAACTCTCACAAATGTTAATCATGAATGTTGGATCATAAAATGTTCTACATTCACTTATATTTGACATACAAAGACTGGTGTTAGAAATTGGTTCCAATGCTTTCATTCAATCAGGAATCTGCATGTCCAAACGCTAAATGTCCTTGTTCCCAATTGATTTCTGATTGATCAAAAAAGATGACAGTAGCTATAGCTGGGCAAAAGGAGACCAGGCAGGACCCTTCGAGTTGCCTAGGCTGGGATGCAGGAGGAAGTAGGGAGAGATTGCCATGAAGGGATGGGAAACAGTTGGACACAGGAGCTTTAGGAGATAAAGCCAACCAACCATGTGAGAATTTGGGTGAGTGGCCACTGGTTACTTCACCAATAGCAGGGGAAGGTTTAAGAATGCTCAGTCTTTTAAAATATAGCTAAGACATTTAAAATTAACTGTAGTGTGTGTGTGTGTGTGTGTGTGTGTGTGTGTGTGTGTGTGTGTCTTCCAGAGTTCCTAGGCTGGTGACTTGCTGGGAGCACAAAGCAGTGTAGCCAAAACTCACTGCTATAAACTGCAGGGTTCTTTAATATCTATGTCAACCTTTAATATACTATTTTATCAATGGTATTTAATATCTATTTTTAAATATCCACTTATTATTTTAAAGAAAAATTTCTGCAATTTTATTGCCCTTTTCTAAAATAAATGAAGCACACATAAAATCAGAATTTTAATCCATAAAATGAATTTTAAGCTGATTAGATCTATGTTTATAAAAGAGTCCCTGATTTTCCTTTGTAATTTCATTTGTCTTTTTCACCTATGAAAATTAGGTAATATATTCTTTTTACACATAAGTCCAGATGTCCAGGTCAAATCTTCTGTGCTATTAAAGCCAGTTTAACAATTTTCTGATATAATTTTGCTTACTACTATTATCAATTTTTAAACATACATTATTTTTAATTACGCAAATGAATGTATTCTAGAACTAGACACATGCATTCCATGAACCTCAAAGTTTTGCTTTGAACTTTGCTTTGATAAGAATTCCTTTTAATGCTAAACTAATGGTATTAATGTTATGTATGACAGATGCATATTACACTTGTCTTGGACTGCTTGAGTGGTTAGATATTTTGATTGAATTATTTTATAAAATGGCCTGGACATCAGTATTTTAGAATTAACAATTACGCTGAATCAGTGAAGTTGAGACATGTTAGATGAGCATTATTTTTACTATATACCAGAGGCTAAAAAGTAAAAACACAGGGCTAAGAATGCGTCAACCCTTTAGGAGTCATTAGTTAAATTTTCATAGATGTCCAAACATTACAGAGTTTCATCATTGTCCTCAATCTTTTCTAGGACTTGGCAATAAGCTCCTATTGTTGAAAATTTAGTTAAGTAAAAGAACCTGGAGAAATTAAGCTACAATTAACCCAGAAGTTTAACATCTACTGACTGGCTTTTGTAGATATGTATATGTTGACAGAGAGGAAATATGATTATAAATCATACCCAACAGGGACCCTGTTATCTACAATATCTGACCGCTAAAGACATGCTCATGAATCCAATTGTGATATGAACATAGCAAGGCGGAAACATTTTTTGAGTGACTTTAACTCTTCTTTCTCAGATGAAACCCATACCTGGGGCTCTTACCAGGCAGAAGTTCTGAGAGGGAAGTGAGTATATTTTATGAAACTCTAAAAAACTAATAAAAATTTTTAAAATGCAAAATTAAATTTATTATTTGAAAATTTTCTATCGAGCATAATGTATTTGATCAAATTAACCTTCTACTTCTTCCTGGCCAACTCTTTCCATATCCCTATATCTCACTTATCATGCCTCTTTCCATACTCACACACATATCATTTGTTCATATATATATATCAGCACACAAATCTATTCATATATAACTTTTATTCAGAAGATGTAAATACTGTCTTAGAAGTTTACTGATGAATAATCTCACCCTTTCTAGGTCTTTCTTAACTATGGTAGGTTCTATTCAGCTGTTCTGGCTCAAAACACTACTCTAAGCTGACTGATTCAAAATGGTTTCTCTTGGCTTCTTACTGAATTGTTCTATTTGGAAATACTGCCTCTGAATTCCACAAACTGAATTGCACTGACTGTGCTTACTTCATTAACTAGATGAACTGAACTAAACTGAACTGAACTGAACTGAACTGAACTGAACTGAACCAAACTGAACTTAACTGAACGGAACTTAACTGAACTGAATGGATAGAACTACATGAAATCAGCTACTCAACTGCACTCAACTGCACTCAACTGAACTCAACTGAACGCAACTGACTGCACTCATTGCACTGCCTTCTCCTCCTGACTCACTCTGCACTGCTCTTATGTAGCCTCCCTTTCCTCTCTGTTTGGAGAGTTGGGCATATTCAATCTCTGACTTGTTCTATCAAATCTTTCTCTGATTCATCTCTTTATCACCCCTCAATTAGACGATAGTTTCAAACATGGCTTCTTCTGTCTACATTTACTTTATTGTTTGGGATGAAATGTGTATACTAAAGGTGTGTCTGTATTGTAACCAAGGGGATTAAAGGTGTGTACTAAGGGCACATTTGCATTCCAGTCAGCACACAAATCTAGAATGTCTTTGTATATGATCCCTTACCAGATCAGCTATGTTACTGGAATTACAATTCATCCACATCCTGATACCTTCTGTTTAAGCTAAAAGTTGTACACAGTTTAACATTTACAACAAAAATAATTATTAATTACATAAATAAAACAGTCCAAATGTGTTTAAGAAGATCCATTAATGTAAGAAGATCCATTAAAGTAATGCTCTTTCATAATTGCAGTCTTGGTGTTCTATCCTTCAGAAATTGTCCATTTCAGTATCACATTTTCAGTCTGTCAGTCTAATGAATAATCTGTCCTTCTTCAGTTTATTTGTTGTACTGTCCCCAAGCAGGGGGAGTGAGTGTGGGAGTAGAATCAGCATTCTCTGCATTTCTGTCTTTCTGCCTCTCTTCCTTCCTTGAGTTATGCTTTTTATGTGGAAGCATCTCTTATTCAGGTCAGTATTTTGTCAATTTTGATGGAGTCTGTAATCTTTCATTATCTATGTAAATATAGGCAAAACCTCTTTCCCCACACAATGCATTCCCTAACTTTCTTTCTGAAGCTACTACATTAAAAAGTGTATATATTGATTCAAACCAGCAATTGTCCTATAATCTAATGTCTTTCAGTTGATTGTATGAAACTTTCTGTTTATCAAGGTACAGTTAGATTTTTATGAATTCACACATAAACTAGACATGGAGAAGCTCACATTCAATGCCCAGTCCCACACCAATAATCTGAGATTATCACTCATTTAAACACAAAAACAATTTAAAAATAGGTTAGATTTTAACTTTTTGAAATTAATTCATTCATTACCTGAGTTTGCTTATGAGATTCTGTTAATAAATACACAGTTTTATGTTTTTGTGGTATCATTTTGTTGAAACTCAAAACACAGCATCTTAACTATATTTAATATTTCTTCTTCTTATTTTTACCTTTCAAAAGAAACAGCGGTTCTGGCCTATAACCTATGGATTCCAGAAACAGAGGCAATAGAATAGCCATGAGTTCAAATTGAGCCTAGGCTAAAGATCACTCTATGCCCAAATAAACATGGCAAAGTAGTCAAGCACAATTTTGTCTTTTAAAAGGATAGATGCTTGGAATTGAAACGAATTTGGTAATATTAAAAATTGTGTGCTAGATGTACACAAAAGGCTATACTACCACCATTCCCTGAGCGGGGGAAAACAGTATTCACTGTGTCAACTGGAGGTAAATATAGTTTTTAACTTACTAATATGAGGGCAATATATTATCCACATATAGATATCTAGAAGTATCTGAGTTTGATACAAAACTGCATCCATAAAATATAGTTTACAGATGTCTAAATTAAACTTCTAGAGAATAAATTAATTTCTCGTGGATACAATGTAATGAACAAAATATCAGCTTTAATAGGCCAGAGTTGCATCAAAGTCAGTTGTTTGTCAAGAAAGTGATTGCTAACAGAATGGCAAAGATGCATGCCTTCCTTCATAGGACTGAAGACAATTTTTCATGATAAAGAAATGAGAATACATGAAAAACTGAGTTAGGGTACACTTACCTCACCACCCATGGGCTATTTGCTTTCCTTCCTTTTATTGAATATGGCAGTTTTAATATCAATAGTTTCTATTAGGTTAAAATTCTGGCTATGAGATGTTTGAGAAGTGACTGAAATTCAGACAATAGTGCTGAATCTTCTTGAACATTTTCAAGAAGTGAAAATTTTCAGAAGTGTTCATTGCACATCAAGGTGACAAGAACACAATAATAATATTTAAAATGGGCTATTTTAATGTGAGGAGCGTGAAGTAAGAGTTATATTCCTTCTAAATCTGCTGGGTTAAGGTGGCATCCTATCCGTGAGATAGACATGACAAATGACAGGGATTCAGGAACATGTTTATTGGCTTCTCATGACAATATCCTTTGTTGCTTTTTGAAAGGTAAAACACCTGCATGAAAAATGAAATTATTAATTAATTGTTATTGTAATTTGTTTTATAAGAATGATGTGCACAAGCAAGTCTTGTTTGAAAAATGCCATGAAGTAGAAGGGTAAGGTATTGGTATAAAACATATATACTACTAATATGACACGGTATTGCTGTAAACTGATGCTCAGAACATTAGACCTGTCCCATGAGATTTAATGAGGGACTTTGTAATGAATAAAAATGGACTAATATTCATTCTAGTTTGGGAAGGTATGAGGATGTTCATTTCATACTTACTTTTGATTGATGGTTAATAAAGAATTCAGTCTTTGGTTCATTTTGTAGCAATACATTGAGTTTACACTACTGTAGCTTTATTTATCAAATACAAAGCATTTTATACTAAAAAGTTAAATTTTTTGTATCTAGTCAAAACTTTCATTTGATATATGTTATCTGACCTAGGTAAAATGTTTAGTTCAGGAATCCTTAAATACATTAAAATCAATAAGGTTCAACATTTACAATTGCAAGCTCCAATCATTTCTGAAAGATCTACTTTTTTACTAAACATCATTAGCTACAAAAATTACTGTGACTCAAGCTACTTATTTGTAAAAAAGAAAGATGAGAGGAGGAATAAACAGAAAATGAAGAGAAAGAAGAAGAAGAGGTCGAGGAGAAGAGGCGAAAAGAACAGATGAATGCAAGGAGAATATGAGGGAGGGAAGATGCTTGGATAAGAGAAGGCAGGGAGCGAAAGGGAGGGAGCATCATGCTTTAGTTTGACTTAAATATTCAAGCTGCAGTTTCAATATTGGAGCTATTGGAAGTGGAAATAACTCAGCTGGAGATGCTACATTACTAGAGGCATATCCTGGGAAAGGAATGTGATCCTGGGAACTTCTCCTTCTCCATTCACAGCCCAGATACTGGGTGAGATTTTTGACTCCACTGCAGTCTTTGGCCATGATCTGATATCCTTGCCTAAGCCTCAAAGTGATAGGTTTTGAGTGATAGATCAGGGCATCCTTAGCCCTTTCTATTGGCAGACCTCTTCCTTTCCACCAGAGAAATATTTACATGGCTTTGAGTATGTAGGTACATATGAATACAAAATAAAATTTACTGATAATAATTTATCAACTATTTAAAAAGAATTCACTGGTATACATATAATATAACTGTTTACTAAAAACAATTGCAAATTTGTATGCTAATGTGATATAACTTTTTTAAAAATATGAATATAGAGAATCAAATATGAGAGGAGTGGTTGATTTTAAAAGATGTAGGTATTTTCAATCTCAGAGTCAATCAATATATTGATTTTGTAATTGGGATCACTGCCAATAAGTATGTAACAGAATAGAGCAGGACTACATGTAGAGATTATAAGAAGTTTTGCCTTCATACAAAATTTAAATTTTTGAAGGTAAATTTATTGAATGATTTTAAAGAAATTCATATAACAAACTCCCCCTTCCATGGGGCCTCAAGTCTGAGATTAAGCACATCTCCCAATGAGGCCAGACGAGGCAGACTTCTGCTATGTTTGGGTGAGACTCCCACCTATTGGCTTTGGTGACTGTGGACCTTCTGGGAGGCACACAGGCTGTAGGGTCAGGGCAGGTAGCATGGGCCAGTGATTTGGCCAGGGTAGGGAAGCAGGCCAGAAGGGAAGACAGTACTTTTAAAATAGCGATCATATGAGAAAAAAAATTACTTTAAAATTTAGGAAATTTTAAAAATGTACTTATAAAAACGCTTTGTAAGACACATTACAAGTCATTTTACTAAATATTTGAAACAAAAGTTTAAAAACAAATATTTTAAATAATATTTAATTTTTGAACAGAAAATGAATAGTATTTCTGATTGTTTTCTTAATGGAACTTTCTTTCTTGCTTGCTTTCTTTTTCTTTCTTTCTGTCTTTCTTTCTTTCCCTTTCTTTCTTTCATTCCCTTTCTTTCTTTCTTTCTTTCCCTTTCTTTCTTTCTTTCTTTCTTTCTTTCTTTCTTTCTTTCTTTCTTTCTTTCTTTCTTTCTTTCTTTCTTTCTTTCTCTTTGTTTAATTGTTTTTGAGATGGGAATTCCTTTTTCCTAGGCTAGCCCCAAACTTTCTATTTGCCTGGGGGTGATACTGAAGTCCTGATCTCTCTTTCTCTGTCTTCCAATTGCTAGGCTTGCAAGCCTGCACAGCCACAAGCATTTTATGTGGTGCTATAAGTGGAATCAAGGGCTGCATACATGCCAGATATTCATTCTGACAGCTGTGATAAATTTCTAGCCCCTCAAAGTACATTAAGAATTATATAGAGAGTCATCAATATGCCTTTATATATATGCATCCTTCTGGCACCCAAGAACGAAAGTGTTACCACCAGAACCATGATGAAAGAACCCAAGTAACTGCAGAAATTTGTTCTCTGACCCTCACACACATGCTGTGGAGCATGCACGCCACCTCCTGCCTATCATATATGTACCCACATAATATTATAATACATAGAATACCAAAATAACATTTACAGTAAATATCTATACTTTTAAAACAAGACTGAAAAGGTGACACTCTGATTTTACTTAGGATAAAATAATGGGGAAAAATCAGTGTTTTGTTTGGAGCTGTTGTTCAGTGGTTGATCATTTACCATTGATGTATAAGCTACTGGGATCCATCCATTTCTGACATTTAGGCCAGAGACAAAATGAAAACAAAGAACAACAAATGAGCAAGTTAAGCAATGTTTCAAATGCATCAGTAAGTGAATGCATTAAGAAGCTGATTCAGGATGTGGGCCATCTAAACTCAGTGCTGAGTTTAGAGCTTATGCAACACATTCATCTTCATATTCATAAATATGCATTCTGATACTCTGATTGCAAAGGGATACTTATATCTCTTTACATCTATATGGAGCTCCTCCATCTTGAGAGCAAATATATCTTTCTAAAATCCAGATAATAATTAAGAAAATACTCAGTCACTAGGGATTTATAAACCCAATGAGAGTATTGTACAAATGCTGTGTTTTCATGAAAATCATTTGACATTTAACTAGTTGTCTTGACTTTTATGTTACTCAGACTGGAGCAGGAGAGCATGTCTATGATGAGAGTGAAGTACACTTTCTCTGGAATAAACGTTTCTCCCTCTTCTAACTAGCTGTTGTGAAACACTTGGCTCTTTCTCCCCAGATCTCACTGCATTATATCATAGTTAGGTGTGGTTCTAAGCGATCACTTACTTTGCAAGCAGCTTTTGAAAACTTTTACAATAAAATGCCAAGTGCACCATTATCCTTGAGATGAGAGGAAGGACATATGGTTATAATGTGTGCTGTCAGTGTTTCCTTTAGTTATGCAAAGGAATGCTGGCGAAACCGAACCTGGCATTGAAAAAAACCTTAAAAGCTTGCTTCAATAAATTCAGTTTGCATAACCTAAAACAAAATGGCAATGTAGCTATTATATAAATTAAGTCACTTGATTTTACTTTACATAGATGTTTGCTAATGACCCAAAAGACAAATTTAGCAGTAGGTGTCAGATATAGATTTTTTAAAGATGATTTATAAACAAATTACAAATATATGAAAAATTTAGAAGCGTAATGGGCAAATTTCATTTTAAATTGATCCTTATCTATATATATTGTTGGTTGTAGCTTCTACGATGCTAATTATGAATATTCTTATCATTGCCTTTTCTCTATTAATAAATCTAAATAAAAAATCAGTGGTAAAATTGAAAATTTCTTCTATTAAACTGTATAATCACTGACGTCTTAGTGACATGCTTTATTATTTATGTTCAGATTACCAAGTTTATAGGAAGACTCAGTAAATGGTTTTTGAGTTGGTCTAAATTTATGTTTTTAATAATAGGAAATTTTACTGATAGAAAAATATTGCTTTACTCTTACTTCTCTTTCTTCACTGAGGCATGAATGCATAGCAGGGATGGAGAGTTAGTGCCCAGCAGATATAGTTATTAGAGTTTTGAAATAGATGCACAAAATGTATTTAAGTTGACCATGGGGTAAGAAGTTCATTCAGTAGGTAGACAAATAATATAATCACTGGCTTTCTGAGATTTAGATTTGGTAAGACAAAAGGCAAATAAATATGAGTCCTTCCTTAAAGATCAGTAAATTGTGCACAAAAGGGCGGGATTATGTGTTAATTGAGAAAATTATCATAATAGGAGACAGTCTTGGCTAAAGAAGAATAATCTTTAGAAAGGTATGGAGAAAACATCCAAACAACAACAACTTCTATTTTGATGTCTATTTTGTTTTTTGAGAATTTCACACACGCATCCAAAAGCACATGCACACACACACACACACACACACATACACACACACTCACTCACAATGTAGTGAGTTTTGAACAAATCTACTACTCACTGTTGTATCACCTTCAAATCTTCCAACTCACTCATAACTGTTAGATAGTAGTGACTCCAGCAAAATGCTGTTTTCCAGATATGGCAAAAATGGTTTTAAACTGGCAGTTACTCCCAATTTCTTCTGGAGTTCTATGTGTACCTATGTTCTCATATAAGTTTCTACATAGTAATTCTATGTCTTTCAACCTCAACTTTAACATATTAAAAACTGAAGTATTCATTTGCAGTCACATGTTCAGTCTCTACTCTCATTTCTCATCTGATAAATACAGCTAGATTCTTGTTCCAAGGATCACTCTGGGAATTAAATGAACTCACTTTACTCTGATGCATCAAGATCTCTAGATCTCTCTTTTTCATATTTCTAGGTTTGCCTATAGTTTAGGTGCTTACTTCCCTTTATGTGATCAATCAGAATGAGAAGGAGAGTAAATGTAAAGTTCCTAAAGTATTAGCACCACATTCTATGAGGACATCACTGCAGCATGGTAAAAGCAAGTTTTTGTAACATCAAATTTTCATTAATCACCAATCTTTCACTGTCTTCCAATGGGAAAGCCTTGCTGGGGTCTGAACTAAAGGTACACTTTTGCTTCAGAGTATTTTGTTCTTGTCTTGGGCTTTCTATCGCTGTGATTAACCACTTTGACCAAAAGCAAATTGAGGAAGGAAAGTCTGTTTCCACAGAGATATGAAACCTACACATCAATTATTATTACAGAAAAAGCTTGTCCATTCCCCAATCTGATTGGTGCATTTTGCCAGTTGAAGTTTCCTCTTCACAAATGACTTTGGTTTGCGTCCCGTTGACATCACACTGGCCAGTGTGTTCTTTTTTGTGAAGAAAACAAGCTTCTATTGTTCTCTCTATACATTCTCCATTTACAATTAGCTAATGCATCCCTTACATTTCTCCTCAGGTGTTAGAAACACATTCCTTACCCTGCCTATGCTATCTAGAAATGTATGGATGCTTATTAAAGCATCTGGCATCTGTTTAAATGATCACGTAAGCTTTGGTTTTTGCACTAGAGTAAACTTGTCTACAGCTATGAATCAAATATGGTAATTATATCCACCAAATGCTACACTGTGTCCCTCTATAAGGTTATATCAGTGATGTCAACATCTATGTTAATAGATTGCTTTTCCAGTGTATACTCTCTCACTCTTTAATTTATTTCACATTTTAACTATATGTTAGAAGAACCAAAATCTGAAATGTTTTAATGCATAGAAATCGGGAAACATTTCTCATAATTGTTATCTCTGAGAGCAGATAATTAATTAGCTTTAGAACAAACACACTGCTTGAGAATCATCTTTGTCTTTGTACACAGTTTATTTTCCAACTTGATATATATATATATACACATCAGATAGGGTTTTTGGATTTTATTTTCTTTGGAGTCTACAAGGCTAGACTCACCAAAATAAATAAACAAAACTTAACTACTTAGAAAAGTATCCCATTTTACTTGTAATAAGTATTTAATCATCAAGAAGTATTTAATTATGTCTTCTACTTGCAGAATTTTTCAAATTTACATGAAGTAACTGGTAGCAGTGTGTGAAGTGACGGGGAGGGTCAGTAAAGCATTTGCTTCGTAAGTACTGGGAACTGAGCTGAATCCTCAGGATTCATATAAATAGATTCATGATGATAACATATGCTTGGAATCACTGAGGAAGCAAATACAGAAGAATCCCTGGGGCTCTCTGGCCAGCCAGCCTAGACTAACTGGCGAGTTTCAAGCCAATGAGAGACTCTGTTTCAAAGGGGTTTAACAACTTTCCTGCCTGTTGTATCTGAGATAGCTGTACAGGCTTCTAATGCCCATATACATGTATGTAGTACACACACACACACACACACACACACACACACACACACACACACGTGCCTGCATTCATATGCAATGATGACTCCATTAAGATAATTTAACAATACAACAGTCTACAAGCTTCTGAACATTACCTATAGTTACAAATTTTGGTTATGTTTATTTGTAAAATAGATGCAGAAAAAAATGTTACCTTAAGATGAAAAATGACAAGCTTAATGGATAAAAATGGTTCAGAGAAGAAATAGAGGTTAAATGGAATAAACCAGGAATATGAACTATAGAGAGATTAATATTCTTCAATTGTGAGTAGGCAATCCTTATGAAACAAATCAAAAGGGTAGAAATTCTCGGAAGGAAACCTACAATACAGAAAATCTCAAATATTAGCAATTTTTTATTTCAGTGATTACATAGATATCTGTAGTTCTATGAAAAAATACTTTTAGTAATGTTATGTGTTTAAATTGCAAGTTATAGTATATGGGGAGTATCTAAGTAATGGCTTTGTATAAGAAAAATAAAATGGACTGGCAATATGATCTTTGTATGATATATCTCTACACTAAATTCAGCATCATTTGTCACTTCTGAGTCTTTTCAATATCATATATGTTTTGACATAAAAACATTAAAATAAAGAATTCAGGTTATGAAAACTCAATATTGAACAAAAACAAATAATAAAATTATATAATAATATTTTATGAAAGGTGTAAGGTATGATTGCTGCTTTTACTCTGGTTTCCAGCTTACTAAGGAAAATGTCTTGAAACTTTTAAGCTGAATAACTTAATAGGTCAGGCATTTTACACAAAGCCAGAAGTGGCTGAATCATCAGAAAAATCTGTTAACCACAGAAAGGATATTTATTTTATAAAAGACTATTTTCTGTGGATGTAAGCCATGAGGTGGAGTTAAACTGAAGTTCAGAAGACAGCTCCGTTTTGGAGCAACCAGATACCAGGAATTCAGCCAAGTGTTTTTGATTCTTAGTATTTTTTTATTAAATTTATTTCACTTAAGGCTTATTATATTTTAAGGCATTCATAAAATGTATGAGCATACATTTATATGCATAAATGTATGGACATATATATTTTAAAATAAAATTTGTTGTTGAAGTGTATATACTGAGATAAACTCCTATAATGCACATAATTTTCAATAATTTGGGGGTATTATGCATTTTATCTTTACTTACATTCTTTATGAAGGTATTCTTAGTTTTAATGTGCTAAAATGTAATCTCTGAAAGCAAATAGTACATTTCTGATTCATGAAAACTATATGTTAAATTAATGCTTAAAGTAGGTAAGAGTTCTAAAGTATTTAATTATTTTGACACCAAACGAATGTGTGTTGGGGAGGTATTGGTGTTTGTGTGTGGTAGCTAATGGACCAGTAAAACTCTGAGATGATTACAAAGTCTGTATTCATTCACCCGAGAGATTCTCATGTAAAATCCTGAAATTTCTGGTGCTGTTATTTATACTCAAGGTGACATATATCCACTTAGTTTTTTACACTCTTGATTTCCTTCCTGAGAGGTAGTGGGTTAGGGTTATTTGTAAGATTATCTATTATAAATCAACAACAGTTTTTAAGAACTGAGAAAAAACTTCATCTAGAACATATTCAATTCTCACCCATATGAAAAGAATAAAAAAAAATTGTACCTTGTAATTGTGAAACTGGTCCTCAAGTTTCTCCAGTCATACTAGTACTGTTTGTTCATTGCCATATGCATTCTAGAATTCTCAGGCATACATTATCCAAAGAGACAAACAAGGATGGGAGCAATATGAAGGTCTTAGAAGTCTATGGGATCAACTCTGAAGGGTTAACTCGGGTTGTGCAGTGTTGTGAGGAGCCAAGGAGAACAATTTTGTGATTCTGGGCTAGAATTAGGTTCCCATTTCCTAGTCACTGTGCCCAATCCCTTTGGGATAAGACAAAATGGAGTTGAAAGCCTAGGATATTATAATACTGTGTCTGGAGTGCAATTTGTCCTTATCAAGGCATTGATCTTATCCAGTGATTTTACAATTTCAAACTAAAGATTTTAAGATACACCTGTTGTGAAAGTCATAATCTGTGAGAAGGAGGACACAGAAGATACAATGCAAATGATGTGTGAACTAATACATCACACAAACTAAACACTGGGCTCTCAGTTCATACAGTTCCCCCTCACCACCTAGTTGTTCTTTTCTTTTCTTTTCTTTTCTTTTCTTTTCTTTTCTTTTCTTTTCTTTTCTTTTCTTTTCTTTTCTTTTCTTTTCTTTTCTTTTCTTGTCTTGTCTTGTCTTGTCTTGTCTTGTCTTTTCTTCTCTCTCTCTTTTTCTTTCTTTCTTTCTTTCTTTCTTTCTTTCTTTCTTTCTTTCTTTCTTTGAAAAGAATAAATGTCATGACTTTTTTGCTGAAGACAATCTTCAAATACAGTCAAGGAACTCAGACTGAGTTTACATGAGCAATCAGTTAAGTCATTCACTTGTGTGTATCTGAACTCTAAGGTCTGAATGTTCTGCTCAGATAACTCCACACAGTGACCATTTCCTAGATTCTCAGATGTCCACCTATATTCAATGCCGAGTTTAAAACAAAAACTGTCTCAAATCCTATACCAAGTACAGAGTCTGACTTATTTTTTTCGCTTTAACTTTTGCTTTTCTTTTCAGTTTTAGACATATTTAATAAATGGGGATGTAGAAATTGATGGAAGGTACTTTTAGTAGTCAAAGTTAAAATAATTTATAATAAAGTAAACAACGTGGCATTAATAGAAATAACATATAACCCAAAGCATACCTATGAGTTTGTTATCAACCTTTTTTATTGTATTTTTTTCTTTTTTTAGGTTATAAGATTACATCATTTACCCCTTCCTTCTTCCTTCACTCAGAAACCTCCCACATATTCCTCTTTGCTCTTTTTCAAATTCTTAGCTTCTTTGTGTTTTTTTTTTACCATTAGGTGTTATAATATGCTCTTATGTATATATTTATTATGTGTATATTTATAAATAGAAAATACAGCCTGCTCAGTCTGTATAATTTTGTTTGCATGTTTGATTTCAGTGTACACCAGTAGATATTGAATAACCAATTCATATGCTCTTCCCGTGAGCAAGCATTTCCCTGCTCCCAGCGTGCAAAAGTTGCTCATAGTTCTTTGTCATAGGCTTTCCTCTGGAAGGGCAGCCAGTTCTGGTAAGTACTCTAGCATCTCTCCAGCCCCAGTAGATGGAATTAAGTTTTTCCTTTTGGTGTTTTGAGACAGTGTTTTTCTGTGTAGTCCTGTCTGTCACAGAACTCATTTTGCAGAGCAGGCTGTTCTAGAACTCAGAGAACTACCTGCCTTTGCCTTGAAGTGCTGGAATTAAAAGTGTGTGCTACCACCTGGCTTTACAGTTAGTTTTAGTGCTTGTGCTAATGGTGTTCTATTTAGAAAGTCTTTTCCTGTGCTAATGCATTCAAGGCTATTTCCTGCTTTCTCTTCCAAGGTTCAGTGTGTCTGCTTTTATACTGAGATTTTGTTTTATCCTTTTGGAGTTGAATATTATGCTGGGTGATAAATCCTGATCTATTTGTATTCTTCTAATTACAACTATCCATTTTGTCTGGCATTATTTTTTGAAGACTCCGTTCCTGTTTTTATAAGTGTTTATATTTGACTTCTTTATCAAATATCGGGTGTCCATAATGCATGGCTTTATGTCTCAGTTTTTAGCTCCACTCCATTAATTTTGTACCAGTGACATTCTCCACAGAACATCTTAAAATCTGAAATAGTTATATCTCCTGTAGCTTCTTGTTGTTGTTGTTGTTGTTGCAACTGTTCAAGATTGGTTTAGCTATCCTAGTTTTTTGTGTGTGTTTCCTTAAAGAGCTTAAAATAGTCCTTTTAAGATTGCTGAAGAATTGTGTTCAAGATTTGATGGGAATTGCATTGAATTAATAGATTGCATTTATTAAGATACTGTTTTTATTGTGCTAATCTTACTGATCCATGATCATGGGATATCATTTTGTCTTCTGAAATCTTTATTTTCCTTTTTGAGTGTTTTAAAGTTTTATCATACAAGTCATTTACTTTTTAAGCTAGAGTTACTCCAAGATATTGAAGCCTGGGCTGCCTTATGTTGAATGAATTTTAACCAGCCTGAGGATAGTAAATGTGGTTCTGGCAGGACTTGCCCTTCACTCCATGATTTTTGCCTTGCTTTAGCCATTAGATTTTGTTCCTGAAGTTAATCACAAAGGTCTATTTCCTTAGAATTTTGTCTATTTTCTCCTCCTGAGGCTGACTACCACGGTGCAGTTATCAATCAGTCCAACAATCAGAAGTGTCTTTGGCTCACCTAATTACATGCCCAATTAAAAATGAACACCTCATCCTGACACAGGGTTTCTCCCCTTTCCTTTACAAACCATCATTTCTCTATGGGCCACATCTCTCGCCTCTCTATCCAGAGGCAGTCCTTTGTCCTCC
The DNA here is from genome assembly GCF_947179515.1 of Apodemus sylvaticus. Classification (NCBI taxonomy): domain Eukaryota; kingdom Metazoa; phylum Chordata; class Mammalia; order Rodentia; family Muridae; genus Apodemus; species Apodemus sylvaticus. Next base: position 12,769,100 of record NC_067473.1, on the reverse strand, counting down.
AGAACAAATGTCCTGGACCCTCCTCCATTGTTCTTTCTAGCTCCCTTTTCTTCTATCTCAGGTCTTTGTCTCTTACCCCTGCTCTCTATCCTTCTCGGACAAATGAATCTTCTTTGTGCTGAGAACTTGGTCTCATGAGCCTCCACTGATGCCAACGTTTCCTCCACTCAATAAACTCATATTAATGGCACTCAACAATAACTTTGGTGCCTGAATAGTTCTCTGCTGTCTCCTCTGTCTCCTCCAAGCCCTCCGAGGGATTCCTAAACGCTCTGAACTTGTATTTATGCTACCAATGTAACCCTTTGCTCTATCTCAAGTCCTCTACTGACTGACAGGCACTTGGATTAGCCAGCCCTGCCTCCCACCATAACCCTTGTATAGGTTTCTCAAGCCTGCATCTTCAGCCTTAACACCTACACATCAGACCATGTCTCTTAGGCCCAAGCTGCTGCAACCTCTTCAACAGTCCCCACTGCCCACAAAGTGCTGATGTCCTTTCTTTCTTTTCAGCTGGCTTGAGTAATGTAAACTTCCAACAGAGAACCCCACCTCCATCAACCCCACCTACCTTCATGGCCCAGTCCAGCCTGGCCTAGAAGAGGATTCAATGTTGTCTCACAAGGCATAAATTTCTCCAACACTACTTAACAAGAAGTCACATATGGTACCCTAGGAACTTCAGCTTATGTAGGACCTTCTGTCCTCTTAGGGCCTTCTGAATCTTTACAACATGCCTCCTGTCCCCTACCTTCTTCCAGGAAGCCCCTACAACATTTTTAGGTCTGTGCATGGGCCACTGTAACTCTTTCCCACTCTCAACTACCATGGGTCCCAGAATTTGTTCTAGTTGCCCCAATCCAGAACCTCCCTCCACACTGCCATTGTTTCAATAGATCCCTCCCCTTTCAGTTAGACATAATATCTTCTTTGTGCTGAGACCTTGAACTTGGGATGTTCTGGGATGATACATTTCCTTTCATATGTGGTCTCTTAGAGTTTATAGAACATTTGTCTAGCTCTGTCTAGCTTTTAGAGTATCCCTTGAGAATACATCTGTTATTCAACTAGTTCTACCTGTATAAATTGCTTGGTCTTTTTTTCTTTACAGGTTTTAATACTCAGTAACTTTGTGTACTGTATGTGTTCAGTATGTGTACTGTTTTGCTTTTATGTGTCAAGGGGAATTTCTTTTCTAATGCAATCTATTTCTTGTTCAACTTGCTTTTTGTACCTTGATAGGTTTCTCCTTCTTTAGGTTAGAAATATTTTCTTCTATGATTTTGTTGAAAATATTTTCTGGGACTTTGATCTGGTTTTCTTCTATTTCCTCTATTCCAATTATTATTATTATTATTATTATTATTATTATTATTGATCTTTTCATAGTATGCTGACACTTAGGAATGCAAATGAGCTGAGGCAGACTGAGGTAGTCTACAGAAGGAAGAAAGATGGATCTTTTACCAGGGGTGGCTTGATCCCCTGGGTGTGGAGTCAGAGAGTGAGGGAGGTCACAACAGGTAGCCTGACACAGAGCTGGAAAGGAGACTGGCACATTGGACTGGAGAAGAAGGGGAAAAGAGTGAAGATTTGAAGCCCACATACCTACTTGAATGCTCTACTTGTTTCTCTCCCAGATTTGGGTGGCAGGTTCTCAGAGAAAGCCTGCTGAAGTTAGAAACTGAATTAATAGGAGACGTGGGAAGGGAAGATTGGATGAGAAGTTCTAAGTGAACCAACAGAGATGCGTGGAGGGTGGAAAGGCTGCAGTAAGTTGTCTGCTACAGCAATCAGTGAGATTTAGGTTTGAACTTGGAGAAATTGAATGGTAAAAATCCATTTTTACCTTTTTACCAAGAGAACCAGTTAGACTACCTGGTTGTCTTTCATGGAGTAGCCTCTAGATTCCCAAAGAATGACAACTGGGATAAATTGATGAATTGGACAGCAAATATTGGAAGGGAAGGTCTGTATGGCCACTGGAGATAGAAGCAGGTAGGATGGGGAGGCTGCAATTAATCTGCTTCAGAATTGGGGTTGCAACTGGGGGGATGGAGTTGGAAGAGAGAAAGAGTAGGTGAAGATCTTCAGATAGATTATTTGTTCCCATGATAAGAATGATCTGTAGGTTCCCAGAGAATACCCACTATGGTTGTATCACATAAGATAATGGGATGTATCACTGGGGGAAGATTGGATGGGAAGATTTGTGTAACCACCTGAAGATGGGGTTAGAAGAATAGGAAAGGCTGGAGCAGGTGGCCTACTACAGAGCTAGAGATGAGGCTAGGGGAATTTAGCTGGAAAAGAGACAGAAGTGGTGAAGAGCTGAAGTTAGCCTACTAGCTTTCACCAGCATCAGCGTCAAAGGACATGTTGATAAAGAATGGTATTAATGCCAACCAGTCAGCCACCTGGATACAGGGCTGTATGTATGAGCTTTGTGCGATCATCAGGGTGAATCCAATGTCCCAAGGAGATAATTTAGATTACTACAATAGAATTAATATAGTTACATTATTATGTATTCTGATCTGTGCTGTTAATATAATTCATGTAGTCCTGTCCTGTCTTAATTACCAATGGAAAAGTTTCCATACCTGTAACTTAAGATTGTTCTCAACCTCAGATCTATTAGATCTATTATGATCGATTAAAAATCTCCCTTGAAGAAAGCTTTTCTCTGTCTTCATTTCATTTGTTTTTATTTGCTTGATTTTTCAGAGGCAATAATAGTTTTGCTATGTAGTCAAGGCTATGCTTACACTTGTCGTGATCCAGCCTCCCAGGTCCTGAGGTCGGAGGCTTTCAGATTTTTGCCCATGTCTCATCATGTTTTATGTTCCTCTTTTGTGAGTGTATTTTGTCACAGATTAATTCTGCCTTTTTACTTTAATTCTTTTTGGCAGCTATCATATTGAACCTGGATTTCTTCATCCTTGTATTTTGGAAACAAAACAAAACAAACAAAACAAAACAAAACAAAAACTTCCCTTTAAATTGGGCACTCCTTTAAAACCTAACACATTATATAAAGGTTTACAAATGTATTGAGTCTCAATCACACTTCATCAGGTAAGAATCTTATTCAGTGGCTATGGAGAACATAAAATAACCTTAAAACAAGTAAATCCCTGTCCTCACATTGCTTCTAATATCTAAATATGATTTTGTGTATACTATGTATAATAAGCAACTTAAACATGACAATAAAATAGGAAAAATACTTTATTGGAAGAATTTTTATCATTGATTCATTAAAATGTAATTATTTGCCTTCACTCTACCAGATTTTATATGTTATCTTCATTAATAATTATAATAAGTCTTTCAGTTCTTATCAAACTAAAAGAAAAAAGAACATCTTTCACAAAGATAAATATCTTACCACCAGCATATTGCAATGGTTTTGAAAATTCAAGATTAGTTTATAGGCTGCTCTAGCTTAAAGGAGTAAGATATTTACATGGTGATATATAGTACTGTAAGAAATGAAACAGTACAATGATTTTGAAAATAGAAATTTTAGCATCTGAAGCCTAAGATACAACCTTTAATCAAATACTGCTTATTTTGATTAATTTGATTTTTATTACAGTTCACTTATTCCATATATATATATATATATATATATATATATATATATATATCACAATACTTCAAAGTCTGTATCCATTTATAGTTATGAAGTATGAACCAGCATGATGTTTTCTTTTATTATAAACAAGAATTTATGAGTCACAGAACTATTCAGTACATATTTCCACACTTCCCTTCTCAATAGTAGCATGCAAACCTGAATCATTAGGAATACGGCATTGGTTATATGTAGGAAAAGGAGACTCCCACTCATAAAAAGCAAAAATGAAATGTGTCATAATGTACTCCATCTCATCTGAAATACAAAGAGCCAATCTTCAGCACTGCATTTAGGTAATATTTTTCTAAAACTGCATTCCAAAGGCATTATTAGGTAGGTGATGCCAAAAGTCTATTCTCAGTCCACTCTTTAAGATTTCTTTTTGTTATTAGAATATATTTTTCAAAATAAAAAGAAGGAGTGGGCTTGAGCAAGAATGAAATCAGAGTAGAATGCATGAGTCAATGAGTCAGGCTGCCTATATTACTAAGAGTAATTTTGTTTTCTTGATTCTTTCTAGCCAAGTTAAAAACTCTCTTCTCAAGAACTTTTGGCTCTTTGCCACAAGTTTTAAGCATTAAGAGAGAAAAAAAAGTTCAGGAGTAGAGTATAAATCTCTCAATATCTTGCCTACTTGATACTTTCAAATCATGATTTCATTATTTTATTGTTAATTTTCTTCCATTATTAAAGTCAAACTCACAAACTCTATATAGGCATACATACACACACATACAAATACACACACACATACATATATACACAGAAAGAAACACAGAGAGTCAGAGACAGAGACAGGCATAGACACAGAGAAAGACACACAGACAGAAATACATGTCTCCTCTTTTCCTTCAAATAAGATTGGACACCAGTGAATAATTGACATTCAATTATTTTAATTAACCTCAAGGTGCATTTTTAGATTAGTAAAATTTTAAGTAAATATCATAAATGGTAAATGAAGACAACTTAGAGAAGCATGGGATAAACAGTATTAAGAATATAAAGAATCATTTTGGAAATGACTCTCAGTTTAAAGTTATTTGAGTGACCAAATAGTTTATAAAGCAAAGCAGTCAATTATACATATTTTAGTGTAGTGTTAGAATACTATTTCAAATCGCATACAAAAACAGCACACTTACAAATTAGAAAGCCATTTCAAGAATGCATTTTTGTATTTCTATTCTAGGATTTAAAGTACTTGACTATAAATATAAAGTTGGCAATCGTGTAAATTATTTTCAAACAACAGCTTGGGAGAACACTTCACAGCTGTTGCTTGTATTATATATGTGTGTGTGGGGGGGAGTGTCTTTCTTTGAGTGCATGTTTATTGCACACATTCAACTGAGAGAAAATAATATAATCTTCACTAACAACCTAGAAAAATTCAGATGTTTAAGGAAAGCCATGGGCCAGGGTTTGAACACATCACTCAATCTTGTTGTATCATCAATTTGGGTATCACCTTAATCTTTTCTATTCTCCATATTTTAAATGCAGGAATTGAATTGGAGTAACTTCTGTTTGAGGTTACTTTCATCTAAGATCCTAACAATGGGCAATGACTCTGGCTCTTTTTTCTCATATGTTTTAAAAATAATTCCTGAATGGGAACTGTAAAAGTAGTTTTTATTTGATAGATGTAATTATCATCTTGGAGGCTTACAGCTGACAAAACTCACTCTATCTAACTCTTTCAGTCTTAGGCTGGCTGGCTTTACTTAGGTGTTCTTGTTCAAAACACTCTCTAAGATGACTGATTCAAATTGGCTTCTCTTAGCTTCTGACTGAATTGCTTTGCTTGGAAATACTGCCTCTGTACTCCACAAATTGATTGAATTCAAGAACTAAATTTTTCTGAACTGAACTGACCTCAGCTTCACTCATCTGCATGCAACTGAGCTGCTTTCACTGAACTAACTAACTCTTCAGTATCCTCCCTTGCCTGTCTGTTCTCATGAGAATTGGGCATATTCTGTCTCTTATTCATTCTGTCAAATCATTCTCTGATTTACCACTTTGTCTGCCCTTCAATTACATGTCACTTCCAAACATGGCTGCTTCTTTACACAACCTAATTTTGCCTTCATTGTTTAGGATAAAAGTTTTGTACTAAAGGTGTATGTATCTATAATCTAGACAGGGTTTAAAGGTGTGCCGCTGTAGCAGGGTCACACAGACTTCAAATTCTTTGGATGTGATCCCTTGCCAAAGCAGCCATATTGCTGGATTAAAATTCCTCTACAGGGATTCCCCAACTACCAAAAGTAAACATACAAATAAAACAAAAACCAAGAACTTGTAGATAATAAGTAAAAATTGGAAAAAGAAAACAAGAAGCATTGGAGATGAAGCTGAGACTTCTATACCTTGTTCCAATGAGAACCAGGAGAAAACTCACTTCCAGACCACTAGGAGGAAGGTCTCAAGGCCCCCCATAATGACACCCTTCCTCCAACAATGCCACAACTATTCCAATAAGACCATACCTCTTAATATTGCTACTCCCTGGGCCAAGCATATTCAAGCCACTACACTCTACTCCCTGACATCCACAGGCTTGTTCGAACATATGAGTCTATGTGTGGCTTACCTATCCATAGCATAATGCAAGATACATTAGTCCAACTTCAAAAGCTGCATGGTCTGTAACAGTCGAAGCAAAAAAATTCCAAAGCTCAAAGTTGCTTCCATGACTCATCCAACCACTGAACTCTAATCTCTTATAAAATTAAAATAAAAAGGCAGATTATATAACCCTAATATTACAATATATATATTTCCATTCCAAGTATTGGACCAAAGCAAGACAAAAAATAAAAATAAAAGAGCTGAGCAAACTGCAAACTCTGCATCTTCATTTCTGATGTCAAAACATCAGATCTCCAAGTCTTATAGCTTTGTTTACTACAATACAACTCTTTCTCTTGGGGTGGTTCTATACCCTTTTAGCAGCTCTGGTATCTCTAACATCTTATGGTCTCCACAGCAACTTCAACTTCATAGCTTCTTGTTCCATTTTCTGGGATCCACAGATGATCTTCTGGACTTCTCCGAAGGGCTTGAGGTCACTTCTTCAGTTTTGCTCTCTGTATCACTCTAGGCACTGGCTGACTCCACTTACCTGCTGCTGCTGGTCTTGGTGATAATCCCATGGTCCTGGAATTTCCAATTTGCTGAAGACATCTGCTACCAATAGGCTTCACAAATAGCCTCTCATAAGCTTTCTTGATGGTGCCAAGACTCAATTTGTTAGCATGACCTCCACAGTCCTGCGGCACCAACTGCTACTGAAGCTGCACCTTCATCAATGTCCTTTGCTGGCCTCTCAGAATGCCAAGCCTCAGCTTCTCTCACGACTGCTTCATGCCTTCAAAATTAATACCAAGTCCAGCGGTAGCACAAGCGGCAACCTTGGTTACCTCTGAAACACAGAGTCTTTGTGATCACAGAAAACACTTTCCAGAAGACTTCACCTCAGTGATACTGGTTGCTTTTTTTTTTAAATTTTTTAATTTTTTTATTAGATATATTTTTATTTACATTTCAAATGATTTCCCCTTTTCTGGCCCCCCACTCCCCAAAAGTCCCATAAGCCCTCTTCCCTCCCCCTGTTCTCCCACCCACCCCTTCCCACTTCCCTGTTCTAGTTTTGCCTTATATTGCTTCACTGAGTCTTTCCAGAACAAGGGGCCACTCCTCCGTTCTTCTTGTACCTCATTATAAGGATCGCTAATTTCTTAGCTTCAGCTAACAACATCAAGTGTCCCAGTAGTCTTCTTCTAGTCTTTAAACCAGATTAACACGGCTGAAACTTCCAATTTCTGCTGCTTGCTGAAATATACCTATCCCCTTGTTCTATTACATCCCTCACATAGAAAAACATAAAATTAGAATTGCAAGTATTATAAACATACAGCATATGCATACTTATTTTTCACATTACTGTTAAGCAAGTCATTACTAAGTTACAATACTTAAAAAATACTATGTTCTTCAAACTATCAACCCATTTCACACATACTTGAGAAAGAAAAACTTCACATTTTGTTATATTTTAGAGAAATAACATTAAATAGAAACCCTTAATAATCAACTTTGGATTATTTATTGAAGAGTTACTAATCATGCTTTCACTAAGATTCCCAGTTGCACTTACATTACTATCAAAATTCTTGCTTTTTTTGAGCTACCATGTGTATGTTCCTTACTAAAGAACAGTTTAATTTACAGTTCAGCTATAGTATTTTGAAATAACAGTTGTAGTATTTTTGAACTATGGAATTATAATTGGTATAATAAAATATTCAACTTACAAAAATTAATAAATTTTCAATTTCTTTTCCTAAAAGAAAAATAATTATAAAGTTCATAAGTTTGATATTTTGTAATAAATATACCTTATCACAATGATTAAGTGCATGTGCATCATTTATTCACAAATATATTCAAAAATGTTTTTCCATTTAAATATTTTTAATTGGACATTTTATTTATTTATATTTCCAATATTATCTCCTTTCCTGACTTCTGCCCCCAGAAACACCCTATCCCTTTACCCTTTCCTCATGCTTCTATGAGGGTGTGCCCCCACCCACCCACTTCATCTCCTGCTCTCACATTCCCTTACACTGGGGCATCCAGCACTAACAGGACTAAAGACTTCTCCCATTGATGCCTGACAAGGTCATCCTCATCTATATATACGTCTGGAACCATAGGTCCTTCCATGTGTACTCCTTGGTTTGTTGGTTTGTTGTTTAGACCCTGGCTGGTTGATATTGTTGTTCTTCCTATGGGGTTGCAAACCCTTCATCTCTTTCAGTCCTTTCTCCAACTCCTCCCTTGGGGACCCAGTGCCCAGTGCACTGGTTGGCTGCGAGCATTCACCTCTGTATATGTCAGGCTCTCCCAGAGCCACATTACTTTAGATTTATAGTGTTAATGTAAAGATACTACAAAGACCACACACAGACTACCCTCAAATGCCCTTTTGATTAGTATCTTCTATTTGTTTTATAATTTGGATTTGGAATGTTCCCCAAAGGCTTGAATTGAAGGTGTGCTGGTAAATTTGGCAATAGATCAACATTAAGGTCTTTAGGAGGTGGGGCCTAGTGGAACTTTATGGGAATGGCCTTGAAAGGAATAATGGGATTCCTGTCTTTTTTCTTTGTTTCTTGTATTCCATGAAGTAATGAGCTGCTTTCCCTAGAATGAGGTCTTGTTTGGTTTCAAGTAACAGGGCCAACTGAAGATGAATTTGAATTCAGATGTGTGCCAAAATAAATCTTTCTTCTCTTTTAGTTGACTATTTCAAATATTTTGTTATATACAATAAGAGAGAATTAATCAACACAATATAGCTCATTTGATACAATTAATGAACCAGTGCTCTGATTATTAATTAAAGTCAATGTTGTGTGAAGCTTTCTTCTTTTTTGCATAATGTCCTCTGCGTTGGTTCCAGAAGCCTCACAATGGTCCTATATTCATCAGCCATACCATCTTAGGTTATTCTGTTCTATAAGATACTTCTTTCTTGTCTTTACTTGCAGCATTTGGAGAACTACATATCAGCTATTTTATGGAATATTCCTCAATATGTGCATATAACATTCTCATCTTTTATAATAATATAGAAACTATTATCACACCTTTAAAATATTTTTAGTAATATTCCAATTTATGCTTTTATAATTTTGAGAACTTTATATATGAGCACCATTACTATATTAGTCTCCTCCTTCCCTCTTGTAACATTTCCAATGTATCTCACCCCAAATTCATGCTCTTTTTTCATTATCGTTATATTTGTATATATGTATATCTACATATGTGTACAGGTATATACAATCTATAAAACCCATTTACCATAGATCATAGGCACACATGTTCAGAGATTGGAACTTGGATTTTGACATCCATTCAGGGCCTCTTCTTTAGAGAAAACTATTTCTTCCTCTCTCCTTGAGCCATTGACACCGTGTAGCTCTTTTCTAGATGTGGGAATATCACAGGCACATATGATATGTGTTGATTTTCCCTTTGTGGCTATTTTGTTGTTTGATTGTTAATGTATTTTATGACTTATTTTCTATTTCTATATTATTTTTATACACCAATTCATTTCTTGTAACTTGTTTATATTCAGAAACCAGTATTTATGGCAAAATCTTAATTCTGATAGTAAGTTTGTAACCTGCTACCAGAGTTCTATGTGGAACCTTTATTTAGCCCTACCTCTAATATACTTAAAGGGACAAACCATTCTCCTGTTCATTTTACTTGATATTTTAGAGTAAAATTGGGTTTACTCTCTGCTCCCCACAAAACATTTGATAATAAACTTTTCAGATTCTCTTGACATGAATTGTGTCACCAATGTACCTATGTGATCTATTAATAGAAGGAGGCAACTTTAATTTCTGTGACGATCACACAAAACACTTCTTCACAGATATCCTTTCATGAATAGCTTTCTAAGGAGTTGAGGAGGTACCAGTATAAATGGTACTGGCTAATTTTAACACTTTAAATGATGCCATAGATTAAAATTCAATGTGAATATTTTTACTAACCCAGAGAAAGTAGGAATTTGTTGTGTAATTCTACAATTCAGAATATTTAATCATTTTCACCTAAGATTAAATTTAAAAACAACTTTTATATCATTGATATGTGAACATGCATATTCTGAATAAAATTACTCAGCATCATAGAAATTAATGGTCAGAGGTTAGTAAACATTGATAAATGTATGCTTTATGTCTTATGTAAGATCATAAAGAAACCGAAGATGTCAGACTTCCTCATGATAGAATGCTCTTATTTATAGACAGGAGAAGTATGATGTCCAAAAAAATTTTAATTATTTGGTCTGGGAGTTTGAGTCAGTAATAAAGTGTTTGCTTAGCATGAATAATGCCCTGGGTTCAATCCCTAGCAACAATACAACACCAACAATAACAACAACAACAACAAAAACAACAACAACAACAAAAATGTTCTAAATTCCTTAAATCTAAAATAAAGGAAGAACAGTAAGTTTTGAGTAATGTGCAATATTCTAGCATTCTGTTAAATAATGTATAATTAGTATTCTTCAAAAGCTTCACCCTCAAATTATAACTGTATTGTTCCTGTAAATACCGATGTCCATCTTTAAACTCAATTGGATATGGAAAGAGTAGATAACTTAAAGAAATTTTGATTACTTACTCTAGTTAGAACCTCAAGTACTATACTGAAAAGATATGGAGAGAAGGGGCAGCCTTGTCTAGTCTCTGATTTTAGTGGGATTGCTTCCAGTTTCTCTCCATTTAGTTTGATGCTGGCTACCGGTTTGCTGTATATTGCTTTTACTATGTTTAGGTATGGACCTTGAATTCCTGTTCTTTCCAAGACTTTTAGCATGAAAGGACGCTGAATTTTGTCAAATGCTTTTCTAACATCCAATGAAATGACCATGTGTTTATTTCTTTGAGTTTGTTTGTGTAGTGGATTGCATTGACAGATTTCGTTATATTGAACCATCCATGCATCACTGGGATGAAGCTTACTTGATCATGGTGAATGACCATTTTGATGTGTTCTTGGATTCTGTTGGCAAAAATTTTATTGAGTGTTTTTGCATCAATGTTCATAAGGGAAAAGCTCTCTCTTTGTTGGATCTTTGTGTGGTTTTGGTTTCAGCTTTACTGTGGATTCTTAGAGGCATTGGCTAGTGTTCCTTCTGTTTCTATTTCATGGAATAGTTTGAAGAATATTGTTGTTAGGTCTTCTTTGAAGGTCTGATAGAAATCTGCACAGAAGCCATCTGGTCCTGTGCTTTTATTGGTTGGAAGCCTTTCTATGATCCCTTCTATTTCTTTAAGGATTATGGGACTGTTTAGATGATCTATTTGGTCCTGATTTAATTTTGGTATTTGGTATCTGTCTAGAAAATTGACCATTTCCTCCAGATTCTCCAGTTGTATTGAGTACAGACTTTTGTAGTAGGATCTTTTGAATTTCCTCAGTTTAACATAAGGAGGTCAAAGGGATACAAATTGGAAAGCAAGAAGTCAAACGATCACTATTTGCAGATGATATGATAGTATATTTAAGTGACCCAAAAAACTCCACCAGAGAACTCCTACATCTGATAATAAACTTCAGCAAAATAGCTGGTTATAAAATCAACTCAAGCAAATCAGTAGCCTTCCTATACTCAAAGGATAAGCGGGATGAGAAAGAAATTAGGGAAATGGCACCCTTCAGAATAGCCACAAACAATATAAAATATCTTGGTGTGACTCTTACCAAACAAGTGAAAGATCTGTATGACAAAAACTTCAAGTCTCTGAAGAAAGAAATGGAAGAAGACCTCAGAAAATGGAAAAATCTGCCATGCTTGTGGATTGGCAGGATTAATATAGTTAAAATGGCCATCTTGCCAAAATCAATATACAGATTTAACCCAATACCCATCAAAATCCCAACTCAGTTCATAGAGTTAGGAAGAGCAATTCTCACATTCATCTGGAATAACAAAAAACCCAGGATAGCTAAAACTATTCTCAACAGTAAAAGAACTTCTGAGGGAAACAGTATCTCAGACCTCAAGCAATACTACAGAGCAATAGTGTTAAAAATTGTATGGTATTGGTACAGTGACAGGCAGGCAAATCAATGGAATAGGATTAAAGCTCCAGAAATGAACCCACACACCTATGGCCACTTGATCTTCGACAAAGATCTTAAAACTTCCAGTGTAAAAAAAATAGCCTTTTCAACAAATGGTGCAGGTTCAATTAGAGGTCAGCATGCAGAGGAATGTGAATTGATCCATATTTATCTCCTTGTACTAAGCACAACTCCAAGTGGATCAAGGACCTCCACATAAAGCCAGACACACTGAAACTAATAAAAAAGAAACTGGGGAAGACCCTTGAGGACATTGGTACAGGGGAAAAGTTCCTGAACAGAACACCAATAGCTTATGCTCTAAGATCAAGAATTGACAAATGGGACCTCATAAAATTACAAAGTTTCTGTAAGGCAAAAGACACCATCAAACAGACAAATCAGCAACCAACAAATTGAGAAAGGATCTTCACCAACCCTACATCTGATAGAGGGCTAATATCCAATATATACAAAGAACTCAAGAAGTTAGACCACAGAAAACCAAATAATCCTATTAAAAGATGGGGTACAGAACTAAACAAAGAATTTTCACCTGAAGAACTTCAGATGGCTAAGAAGCAGCTTAAGAAATGTTCACCATGATTAGTCATTAGGGAAATGCAACCTTGAGATTTCACCTCACACCAGTCACAATGGCTAAGATTAAAAAACTCAGGAGACAGCAGGTGTTGACGAGAATGACAGAGGTGTTGAGGAGAAAGGGGAACACTGCTGGTGGGGTTGCAAATTGGTACAACCACTCTGGAAATCAGTCTGGTGGTTCCTCAGAAAACTGGGCACGTCACTTCCAGAGGACCCTGCTATACCACTCCTGGGCATATACCCAGAGGATTCCCCAGCATGTAATAAGGATATATGCTTCACTATGTTCATAGCAGCCCTATTTATAATAGCCTGAAGCTGGAAAGAACTCAGATGTCCATCAACGGAGAAATGGATACAAAAAATATGGTACATATACACAATGGAGTACTATTCAGCCATTAGAAATGGTGAATACATGAAATTTTTAGACAATTGCTTAGAGCTAGAGAACATCATACTAAGTGAGGTAACCCAGTCTCAAAAGATCACTCATGGTATGCACTCACTAATAAGCAGATATTAGCCTAGAAACTTGTAATACCCAAGACATAATCCATACATCAAATGATGTCCAAGAAGAACGGAGGAGTGGCCCCTGGTTCTGGAAAGGCTCAGTGCAGCAGTGTAGGAGAATACCAGAACAGGGAAGTGGGAAGGGGTGCATGGGGGAACAGGGGGAGGGAAGAGGGCTTATGGAACTTTCAGAGATTGGGGAGCCAGGAAAGCGGAAATCATTTGAAATGTAAATAAAAAAAATAGTGGAATAAAGAAAAGAAAGTTTGATTACATGACAAAGCAATAAAAGCAAAATGAGATAAACTTAAGGTAATATAGAAAATATTCCATATATTTATTGGAAACAGTAAAGTCAAATCAAATTAAAATTGTATAGTACCTGACAAAGTAGAATAAAGTATGAGAACATGAGAGGGCATCTCTTATTGGTCCTCATGTGCAAAGTTTCATACTGAACTAAGCATTCCTGTTTGCCTAAAGCATTCTATAAGTTTGTTAATTTGATTATTTTTTAGACTTTATTGAGAATTAATTATTATAATAAGAATAACCTTTTTGATTATTCTTATTATACAAGAATTGTTACTGTAAAAACATGTAATTACCAGGCCATCATTTTAGCATGTCATATGAATTGTTAAGAAAATGTATCCAGAAGCAGGCTGAGAAAGAAGTTAGGGAAACGACACCCTTCAAAATAGCCACAAAAAGTATCTTAATGTGACTCTAACCAAACAAGTGAAAGATCTATATGACAAGAACTTCAGGTCTCTGAAGAAGGAAATCGAAGAAGACCTCAGAAAATGAAAAAATCTGCCATGCTCGTGGATTGGCAGGATTAATATAGTTAAAATGGCCATCTTGCCAAAAGCGATCTACAGATTCAATGCAATCCCCATCAAAATCCCAACTCAGTTCTTCACAGAGTTAGAAAAAGCAATTCTCAAATTCATCTGGAATAACAAGAAACCCAGGATAGCTAAAACTATTCTCAACAACAAAAGAAATTCTGGGGGAATCAGTATCCCTGACTTCAAGCAATACTACAGAGCAATAGTGTAAAAAACTGCATGGTATTGGCACAGTGACAGACAAGTGGACCAATGGAATAGAATTGAAGATCCAGAAATGAATCCACACACCTATGGTCACTTGATCTTTGACCAAGGAGCCAAAAACATCCAGTGGAAAAAAAGATAGCCTTTTCAACAAATGGTGCTGGATCAATTGGAGGTCAGCATGCAGAAGAATGCGAATTGATCCATTCTTATCTCCGTGTACTAAACTTCATTCCAAGTGGATCAAGGACCTCCATGTAAAACCAGACACACTGAAACTAATAGAAAAGAAACTGGGGAAGATCCTTGAGGACATGGGCACAGGGGAAAAGTTCCTGAACAGATCACCAATAGCTTATGCTTTAAGATCAAGAATTGACAAATGGGACCTCATAAAATTACAAAGTTTCTGTAAGGCAAAGGACACTGTTAAAAGGACAAAACGGCAACCATCAAATTGGGAAAGTATATTCACCAACCCCACATCTGATAGAGGGCTAATATCCAATATATACAAAGAACTCAAGAAGTTAGACCCCAGAGAACCAAATAACCCTATTAAAAATGGGGTACAGATCTTAACAAAGAATTTTCACCTGAAGAAAATTGGATGGCCGAGAGGCACCTTAAGAAGTGCTCAGCATCATTAGTCATTAGGGAAATGCAGATCAAAACAACCCTGAGATTTCACTTTACACCAGTCAGAATGGCTAAGGTCAAAAACTCAGGAAACAGTTGGTGTTGGCGAGGATGTGGAGAAAGAGGAACACTCCTCCACTGCTGGTGGGGCTGTAATATGGTACAACCACTGTGGAAATCAATCTGGAGGTTCCTCAGAAAACTGGACATGAGACTTCCAGAGGACCCTGCTATACCTCTCCTGGGCATATACCCAAAGGATTCCCCGGCATGCAATAAAGACACATGCTCCATTATGTTCATAGCAGCCTTATTTATAATAGCCAGAGCTGGAAAGAACCCAGATGCCCCTCAAAGGAGGAATGGATACAGAAAATGTGGTATATTTACACAATGGAATACTACTCAGCAATTAGAAACAATGAATTCACAAAATTTTTAGGCAAATGGTTTGATCTGGAAAATACCATCCTAAGTGAGGTAACCCAATCACAAAAGAATACACATGGAATGCAATCTCTGATAAGTGGATATTAATTAGCCCAGAAGCCCTGAATATCCAAGGCACAAATTGCATAACAAATGACTCCCATGAAGAAGTATGGAGAGGGTCCTGATCCTGGAAAGGATTGATATAGCATGGGAAGGGAATATGACAGAGAAAAAGGAGGGAGGTGATTGGAGAAGGGATGGAGAGAAGAAGGTTTATGGGACATATGGGGAGGGGGGATCCGGGAAAGGGGAAATCATTTGGAATATAAACAAAGAATATAGAAAATAAAAATATAAAAAAAAAGAAAATGTATCCAGGTCCCTTATATGATTATTTTATTGTTTAGTCACAGATCAACTATTTAACAATGGCCATCTCCTAAATGTGGAGTTTAAGGCCTGAGAAAAATAATGGAATTAATATCATAGCGATTGATTTAAATAGTCTTTTCAGTAAAGTCTTTGTATAGTAATTATTAAACTTCAGGGTGAATCTTCTAAGTTTTATATCTCTTCTTTATTAATTCATTCCTTTAGCTGCTCTTACTACATGTAATTTCAGAGGTCCATTATTACATCATGGTTTTTCTTATACTCCAGACATCACTTTGTAAGACTTATCTAAATCTCCTTCTTTAAACAGGAAGTTCAAAGTTTATTGTCTGCAAGCCTGTGAAAATGTTGACTCCATTCGTTGATAATCACCTGTAATTAGATGTTTCCACAGAATGGAAAAAATATCTTGGAAGCATGTTTTATGTGGAAATCCTTATTAGTGGCAATCCATTTGAGTGGCATCAGCTCTGACCAGTTTTATACAGAAGAAAAATGTCATTAATCAAATTTCCTGTTCTTTATGTAGTGATATTGTAAATTATACCATTCTGATGCTTGATGTTTATTTATTGAACAAAACCAAAAAGCTATAGACCAACCCTTTTATGCCCTCATTCTTGCCACTACAAAGAAAGTGATCTGAGAATATTCTTACATCAGAGCTATAACTCAACATAGTTGAGTTTCAAAATGATCTAGAATATATACATAGTTATAAATGATGTTTTTATGGATATGACTACATCTTTCCTCCTTCACAAATAATACAGGGGGATAAAGAAGAAATAGGCAAGAAAGGCGGTAACTGAAAGACAAAGGACATGTATGTAAAGGGAAGATTATACCATATGAATTCTTCCTATCATTGATGTTGAATAGATTCTATTTTACTCATAACCTGTGGAAGTGTTCAATGAACTTTCCAAAAATTAGGACAATGAAGAAATATTTTATTTGGGATGTATGGCATACATCGAAAAATAGAGGAGAAATATCCAACAATACTGTAAAAAGAAAATAAAAAAAAATTTTCCTTTGTCAACTGAGAAAAATTCTGTAACTTCTTTTCTTGAATTTTCCTAAGCCAAATAGTCTTTTGTCAACCCGTGATGACTGAAGATCTGCTGAGGTTGTGCCAATACCTTTCAGTGTTCCCTGTGAATTGGACTAGATAGTCCTTAGTTAGTATACAAGAGAGCTTACAGAATAGAGTCATATCTGCCAATAAGTTATTTGGCTTAAATTAACAGAAGGATAAAAGCAACCTGAATAAATAATTCAGTTGTAAAATTTAGAAAATTTTCTTACAATATGGAACATTCTCTAAAGTTATTGGAATTATCTTATATATATTCTCTGCTACAACCACCTATAAGACATATTCTACTATATCCATACAGAGTCTTATGTTCTATATAAAGTTAAATGGAGCATGTTTTAAAAACACATAACTACTGATAAACCCTGTAGATAATAAATTTATAAAATTTATAGAATCCAGTTATATAGTAATAACTAAACAACAAATAATTTAATTTATTCAAGCTTAAATAAATAATATTACAGAGTTCTGTAAAAACTTAATGTATTAGTAGTAAATGTATTAGTAGTAAAGGCAGAAGGCATGTTCTCTTTCAAGTTTTGAAGGTCTCTAATATTTTAAGAAAATTCTGGGAGCATTTATAGGATGTTCGGGAATTTGGTGAAACAAGTTAATTGCAGGAAAAAGATATTTCCTCACTCAAGGTTAAATTTTTTCATAAATATCCTCATTTTATATTTATGGTAATTGTTTTAAATAAGTAAGTAACAAATATAACCACTTAGAAATTTGTTTTTCAGCTGGGCAGTGGTGGCACATGCGTTAATCCCAGCACTTGGGAGGCAGGTGAAATTCTGAGTTCGAGGCCAGCCTGGTCTACAGAGTGAGTTCCAGGACAGCCAAGGCTACACAGAGAAACCCTGTCTAAAAAAAAAAAATGTTTTTCTGAAGTGGCAATCAACTTCGTTTACTTCTTTAACACCATTTTCTCAATTACTTCTTTATAAGAGATCACTGTCTTTTCCCAGTCTTTGCCTCCTTATTTGGGAAAGTGTTCAATGTGTAAACAATGTGCAGGAAGATTGCAACAGGGTTGTATTTTTGCATCAGTGACCTTCTGTCAGCAACTGCCACCAAGTCCATATCCAGATTATTGGTTTCTGGTGCACTGAGCACCCAGGAGGTTTTTTTAACATCAGTATTTATGTGTGGAACAAAATATTTATTTGCTGTAGTTAATTTACTATAAAGTGAATCAGAGGCAAGGGCTGCCATGCTCAAATGCCAGTCTAAACTGGTGTGCAAAGAAGAGCGTCATAACCACGGAGCAGGAGTGTGGAGCAGTGGGAAGAGAGAATGAGAAACTAGAAGAGGGAGCTAGAGAGGACGTGAGCAGTCGTTTGGTATTCTCGTTTCCACAAGCTGTTGCTATACTTTTAGGAACTCTAATCTATTACTGATTCTTCACATCACTAAAGTAAAACTATTTTTCTTGGGCTTCACTAAATGAGTTTTTCTTTTTTGCCCCCTATAACTAAACTACGGCTAAATTACCAAGAAAGCCTCATTTTTGTAGTTGGCTACTCATGTGGGGAAGGTTCATTTCTGAACTGATTGCCTGTAGTTTTATACTCTGTAGAAAATGGAAACTTACCTTCCTGTAGACTGTATAATATTGTTTGAAACATATTTTTCTTTTGATTCAAAAATACTTAAAGCATTTACTTTATTTAAGCAAGGAATTTCTAGCAAGAACTTTTGGAGAAATAAAACTAAAGATAAAAATTACATTATGAACCACGCATATTATAGTATTTATAGCACTATTCACAATTCGTATCTTAAGTGACTCATTATAAATATTAAGGTCTCCTAGGACCACCTTCCTTCCACAGACATCAACCTTTGTTTGGGAGGTGATTGAGCAGTTGCCATTGAGAGTACCATGGCACTCAGTGGAAGACCCTGTCAGCACACTGGAGTGATGTGTTTAGTCTCTTAGTCTTGTGCATGCCCTGGATGATCTCTAAGTATGAATAAGCAATGCTGGCAGCACTCTTGTAATTCTTTCCTGACACCTCCTTGCTAATGACCTTTATCTCAAAACTCCCCTAAGCACATCCACAATCATTAGGTGTCTTTGACTAAATCTTGTCTAGGACCTTCCAGAGTGGGGGTTCTTTCATGCTTCTTTCTACTTACCCTTAAGCAAAGCAGACATGATCAAGATTGTTTTATTGCAGTGTTGTACCTTATCCATGCCTCAGTCCAATTTCTTTCCATGTTACTATGAGGACATTCTCATCATACCCTCCTCAGTACAGGCTAGCCCCTATGACCTACAGCAATCCAGAGACAATTCATAGCTATGTCACCCTTGGACACACACATACACACACACACACACACACACACACACACAAGGCTCCAAGATGTTCCAGAAAATACAGATTAGCAGGTTATAAAAATTATTACTAAATCACCTTATGCCATCAACACGTTTTACGTTCCATTCACAGAAC
This sequence comes from Apodemus sylvaticus, assembly GCF_947179515.1. NCBI lineage: Eukaryota > Metazoa > Chordata > Mammalia > Rodentia > Muridae > Apodemus > Apodemus sylvaticus. Next base: position 12,749,570 of record NC_067473.1, on the reverse strand, counting down.
ATAATATTTCTGCTGAAATTCTATGGCTACTCAACCTTTTATAATGATATCATAAAAGTGAACTGTCAACATGGTATTTATATAGCTAGTACTAGTCATAATAGCAAAGCAAAATGGTCTATGTCAACAACTCTCTTTTTCTTTTCTATTGCGCTAAAGCGGATGTGATTGGTTATTAACATAATTATAAGTTTTATATAGAGTTAAAAGGTCTGCAGTGTTGATTTGATGTTGGTTGTTATTGTGCAAGCTGTTATTCCCTGTTAGAAAGCACATTTTGGCATGATGCCATGTCTTGACAGATAACTTTTTGGACTGTAAGGCAAAGGTCATTGTCAAAAGGACAAAACAGCAACCAACAAATTGGGAAAAGATCTTTACCAACACTATATGCAACAGAGGGCTTATATCCAAGATATACAAAGAACTCATGAAGGTAGACTCCAGAGAGCCAAATATCCCCTTTAGAAATGGAGTACAGAGCTAAACAAAGAATTCTCACCTGACGTATATTGAATGGCTGAGAAGCAGCTAAAGAAATATTCAACATCCTTAGTCATCAGGAAAATGCAAATCAAAACAACCCTGAGATTTCACCTCACACCAGTCAGAATGGCTAAGATCAAAAACTCAGGAGAAAACAGGTGCTGGAGAGGATATGGAGAAAGAGGAAAACTCCTCCACTGCTGGTGGGGTTGCAAGCTGGAAATCAGTCTGGCTCTTCCTCAGAAAACTAGAATGATACCTCCAGAGGATCCCACTATACCACTCCTGGGCATTTACCCAGAGCATTCCCCAGCATGTAATATGGACACATGCTCTACTATGTTCATAGTAGCCCTATTTATAATAGCCAGAAGCTGGAAAGAATCCAGATGTTCCTCAATGGAGGAATGGATACAGAAAATGTGGTATATTTACATTATGGAATACTACTCAGCAATTAAAAAAATGAATTCATGAAATTCTTAGGCAAATGGATGGAACTGGAGAACATCATCCTAAGTGAGGTAACCCAGTCTCAAAAGAACACTCATGGTATGCACTCACTGATAAATGGATATTAGCCTAGAAGCTTGGAATACCCAAGACACAATGCATATGTCAAATGATGCCCAAGAAGGAAGGAGTGTCCCCTGGTCCTGGGAAGGTTCAGTGCAGCAGTGTAGGGGAACGCCAAGACAGTGAAGTAGGAAGGGGTGGATTGGGGAACAGGGGATGGAAGAGGGCTTATGGGACTTTCAGGGAGGGGGAATCCAGGAAAGAAAAAATCACTTGAAATGTAAATAAAGAATATATCAAATAAAAAAAAAAGGGGAAAAAAGGAATCCTAAAAAAAAGTAGATATGAAACACAAATCAGCCTCTTAAATCCCAACTATAGGTAATGCTTTACTTCTTATATTTGTTTATCATATTTCTTTTGAGAGGGGTTTTGCAGGATTGTTTTGAGACAGTTTCCCTGTGTAGCATTGGTTGTCCTATAACTTGCTATGTAGACAATGCTGGCCTTGAACTCAGAGATCTGTGTGCCTCTGTGCCAAGTGGCAAGAACCAGCCTTGACTTGGAGAGGGTTTCTGAAGAAGGGGTATCTGCGAGTGGCAAAACAAATGACGTAAAGTCAAATCATGTGTCCGAGCAGGTGGCCTATATCCTGCTAGAGAAAGCTTTCCAGCCTGCTTTCGCTTTGTTCTGCTTTCTTTCTCTCATATCTGCTTGCTCAGCCAGTCTCCAGACAGGTCTTTCATTATGTTCTGATCAAGACAGTTCTCAAAGCAGTGCTCTCTTGCTATTCTAAACATTTTTCCAGATTGCTTATTTCTCTCTCTATTCTGCTTAAAACAATTCTCCAATCATTTTTCTCTTGCTGTTCTAAAAACCTTGTGTAGATAGCTCTTCTCCTGTAGATCATAAGCCCAGTCTTTGATTTTACATCAGTCCACGCATTTACATGAGGGCTCCTTTTGATTGTCCTAAGAATCACCATCTCATTACTCCAGCCCCTTAGTTCTTAGGAGACAGCAGGCAAACATTTTCTTTCGACATTGCGAAAGAATTCAGACTTTGACTTGCCTTTGATAAGGACACATGATTGGCTAGCTGTCTGGAACCTCTTGAAATTACCATTTCTACCACACCTGGGCCTGGATTCATTGTGTCCCAGGCTGACCTTGAACTCAAGAATCTGATTGCCTTTGTATCTTTCTGACAAGCTTGCTCATAGTGTAGCCATTATTCCTTTAGAATTGTGAAACCTCTCATAACTCATGTTGCATCCTTATATTTTGCATAGTTGAGAAATTATATATATATATATATATATATATATATATATATATATATATATATATATATATATATATTTGAACCCATGTTTCTAGAGTTCTTTCCACAGCCTTAAGGGCTATTCTGATTGTTCCAGCACTTACCATTTTGCTAAGACATTAACCACCACACTTTCACCTCATGGACTGGTGCTGTCTTCTTATTAACCTTAACAGGGAGGTCATTCTTTAAAGTAGGAATGTAAAATCTCGTACAAACAAACCTTATAGCCAGGTCAGCTGGCTCTGTCCCAGGGCAAGAACCCTGACATTCTGTCCCCACTAATGGCATGCTGACTCTGAAAGTCACGTGTTAGGATTAAAGGGGTGCACCACCATTACATAGCTATTTGTTTATTATTCTATTTGCATCCATAATCTTTTTGTAGCATGTATATTTAAGAGAAAGTCAGATGTGTTTGCACATTATTCAAATTATGTTTCATTAGGATGGTAATTAATCTTGTTAGGATAAATGAAATTCTGAATATTTGAATTTCAAATAAAGAACTCAGACAATTATCATCACTCATGGGAGCTGTCTGTCAGTCTTAAACTTGATTTTAGAATGCTGTTTAGAGAACAGATTCTATGAAAATATGCAATATCATGTCACTTTCCTTGGGGCATAGGTTGTTGGTAATTACATTGGAGAACAAAGAAACAAAGAAAAAAACATATCTGTAACATGATTTGTATATCGATGTAACCTTCCTAACATTAGGATTACTATTTTTAAAAGGGACTGAAGGAGCTGAAGGGGTTTATAACCCAAAGAAAGGGCAACAATATCACCAACCAGATCCCCCAGAGCTCCCACGGACTAAACCACCAACCAAAGAGTTCACACGGAGTGACCCATGGCTCCAGCTGCATATGTAGCATGTAGCAGAGGATGGCCTTGTTGGACATCAAAAGGAGGAGAGACCCTTGGTTGTGGGAAGGCTCGATGCCGCAGTATAGGGGAATTCCAGGGCACTGAAGTGGGGATGGGTAGGTGGGTGCGGGAGCACCACAAAAAACTGGGTGAGGGAGGATTGGATAGAGGATTTGGGGAGGGGAAACTTGGAAAGGGTATAACATTTGAAATGTAAATAAATAAAATATTCAACTAAAAAATAGGAGACATTTATTTCCTCACAACAAAAATTTCCATACAATTTCGTTGCTGTTTTTAATTATCCTTGGCACAACGAACAGAGTTGCAATGTAATACACAAGGTGGCAAAAGTTTTCTAAGTAAAACTATTACAATTAAAGAGGACTTAACCATTTAACTCCTAGTATGAACAGATAAAATTCGTTGTATTTGTAAAGATTTTAAGAAAAACTGCTAATCTCTAAATCTCCACTAAATCTCTTTCTGGATGATAAAACCCTAGATTGCTTATTTATATTAGTACTTATTTCCTATTCTACAAGGGAAAAGATTGAGTGGCACAGGAAGAAGAAAAAATTTCAAAGTTGAGCAGCCAGAAATTATAGCTCTTTTCTATTTTCACTTGTTGTGGGGCCTTCTTTAAATTTCTCAACTCTTTTATTCTTTTTTTAAAATTTTTTCTACTATTAAAAGCTGAGACTTATTCTGTTTTTATTCAATATATTTTTTTATTGACATTTCAAATGATTTCCCCTTTTCTGACTCCCCACTCCCTGAAAGTTCCATAAGCCCTCTTCCCTCCTCCTAGTCCGCCATCCACTCCTTCCCAATTCCCTGTTCTGGCATTGCCCTATACTGCTACATAGTCTTTCCATAACCAGGGGCCACTCCTCCATTCTTCTTGGACATCATTTCATGTGTTGATTATGTTTCGGGTATTCCAATTTTCTAGGCTAATATCATCCACTTATCAGTGAGTGCATACCATGATTGATCTTTTGAGACTGGGTTACCTCACTTAGTATGATGTTGTCCAGCCCCATTCATTTGCCTAAGAATTTCATGAATTCATTGTTTCTAATGGCTGAATAGTACTCCATTGTGTATATGTACCACATTTTTTGTATCCATTCCTCCATTGAGGGATACCTGGGTTCTTTCCAGCTTCTGGCTATTATAAATAGGGCGGCTAAGAACATAGTGGAGCATGTATCTTTATTACATGCTAGGGAATCCTCTGGGTATATCCCCAGGAGTGGTATAGCAGGATCCTCCGGAAGTGGTATGCCCAGTTTTCTGAGGAACTACCAGACTGATTTCCAGAGTGGTTGTAACAATTTGCAACCCCACCAGCAGTGGAGGAGTGTTCCTCTTTCTGCACATCCTCACCAACACCTGCTATCTCCTGAGTTTTTAATCTTAGCCATTCTGGTGTAAGGTGAAATCTCAGGGTTGTTTTAATTTGCATTTCCCTAATGACTAATGATGTTGAGCATTATTTAAGATGCTTCTCAGCCACCTGAAGTTGTTAAGGTGAAAATTCTTTGTTTAGCCCTGTACCCCATTATTAAGAGGGTCATTTGGTTTTCTGGGGTCTAATTTCTTGAGTTCTTTGTATATATTGGATATTAGCCCTCTGTCGGATATAGGGTTGGTGAAGATCTTTTCCCAATTCTTTGGTTGCAGATTTGTCCTTTTGATGGTGTCCTTTGCCTTACAGAAACTTTGTAATTTTATGCGGTTCCATTTTTCAATTCTTGATCTTAGAGCATAAGCTATTGGTGTTCTGTTCAGGAACGTTCCCCCTGTACCCATGTTCTCAAGGGTCTTCCCCAATTTCTTTTCTATTAGCTTCAGAGTGTCTGGCTTTATGTGGAGGTCCTTGATCCATTTGGAGTTGAGCTTAGTTCAAGGAGATAAGGATGGATCAATTCACATTCTTCTGCATGCTGACCTCCAGTTGAACCAGCACCATTTGTTGAAAAGGTTATCTTTTTTCCACTGGATGTTTTCAGCCCCTTTTTCGAGGATCAAGTGGCCATAGGTGTGTGGGTTCATTTCTGGATCTTCAATTCTATTCAATTGATCTGCCTGCCTGTCACTGTACCAATACCATGCAGTTTTTTTTTTAATTTTTTTTATTCGATATAATTTATTTACATTTTAAGTGATTTCCCCTTTTCTAGCCCCCTCCCCACTCTCCGAAAGTCCCGTAAGCCCCCTTCTCTTCCCCTGTCTTCCCTCCCACCCCTTCCCAGTTCCCCGTTCTGGTTTTGCCGAATACTGTTTCACTGAGTCTTTCCAGAACCAGGGACCACTCCTCCTTTCTTCTTGTATCTCATTTGATGTGTGGATTATGTTTTGGGTATTCCAGTTTTCTAGGTTAATAACCACTTATTAGTGAGTGCATACCATGATTCACCTTTTGAGTCTGGGTTACCTCACTTAGTATGATGTTCTCTAGCTCCATCCATTTGCCTAAGAATTTCATGAATTCATTGTTTCTAATGGCTGAATAGTACTCCATTGTGTAGATATACCACATTTTTTGCATCCACTCTTCTGTTGAGGGATACCTGGGTTCTTTCCAGCATCTGGCAATTATAAATAGGGCTGCTATGAACATAGTAGAGCATGTATCCTTATTACATACCATGCAGTTTTTAACACTATTGTTCTGTAGTATTGCTTGAGGTCAGAGATACTGATTCCCCCAGAATTTCTTTTGTTGTTGAGAATAGTTTTAGCTATCCTGGTGGGTTTTTTTGTTTGTTTGTTTGTTTGTTATTCCAGATGAATTTGAGAATTGCTCTTTCTATCTCTATGAAAAACTGAGTTGGGATTTTGATGTGTATTGGTTGAATCTGTATATTGCTTTTGGCAAAATGGCCATTTTAACTATATTAATCCTGCCAATCCATGAGCATCAGAGATTTTTCCATTTTCTGAGGTTAGGGCAATTAGACAACATAAGGAAGTCAAAGGGATACAAATTGGAAAGGAAGAAGTCAAACTATCACTATTTGCAGATGATATTATAGTCTACCTATGTGACCTAAAAAACTCCACCAGAGAACTCCTACAGCTGATAAACAACTTTATCAAAGTGGCAGGTTTTAAAATCAACTCAAACAAATCAGTAGCCTTCCTATACTCAAGGGATAAGCAGGCTGAGAAAGAAATTAGGGAAATGACACCCTTCATAATATCCACAAACAATATAAAGTACCTTGGTGTGACTCTGACCAAACAAGTGAAAGATCTGTATGACAAGAACTTCAAGCCTCTGAAGGAGGAAATTGAAGAAGTATTTTATTCTTTAAAAAATTCATATAAGTGATATAAATGAAAGAAAACTATTTTTAATAGAACCATACTTATATCAAGCAATTTACTAAAGTTATTTTTTCACACAAAGGCGATAGACTTATAGTCTGATCAAGATTATAAGATCCTAATAGGAGGGCTCCCTAAAATGAAAAAAGTAGTTAAGATGAATACTTAGTAAGCACCAGTAACCAACTAAGATAAGTAAGATAAGATCTACTTGGTAAGATTTTTGCTTTGATTTATGCTAGACATTTAATTCCTTCTAATTCAAGCTCAATATAATTTTTCTCCAAGCATTATTACTTTGAAGCGGCTGTTGAATTGGCTGAAAGAAGCTGAGGAGAAGGGCAATCCTATAGGAGAAATAGCAATCTCAATTAAACTGGAACCCCGGGATCTCCCTAACACTGGACCACCAAAAAGGCAGCATACACCAGCTGATAAGAGGCCCTCAACACACATACAGTAGAGGACTGCTGGGTCTTTGTTCAATAAGAGATGATACACTTAACCCTCAACAGATTGGAGCCCCCAGGGAGTTTAGAGATAAGGTGGGGTTGGTGGGTAGGGACATCCACTTAGAGACAGGGGAGGGGAAGAGTTTGAGATGTAGAACAGTGGGAAGGTGGATGGAGGTTGGGGGAATAAAATATAGAGTGTAAAAAATTTAATTAATCAAAAAATAGAAAAAAAGAAAAATTCAATTATACTTTGCATTTCAGTATAGTTTTAGTATCAGATTCCTCTTAATTTTCATAACAACAATCATTTTCACTGGAGAATCATAGTTATAATAAATTGTTAATAGTTCTGGTTTAATCTGAACTTGCACATTCCTAAGATTTAAATATATTTTGTCTAAATTACTCTTTGAAAATTACATTTAATAAGATAAGGTGTTTTTGAATCTAAGAAGTAATAGTGTTTCCCAAATTATACAAATGAAAATTCATGGTGATTGAATTTAAACAAGTAAGGTTTTCACCTTGTAATTGATCGTGTCTTAGAACATTGGTTCTGCACTAAGCTCACTGCTAGGCAAATCGTCACACTTAGAAGGGCTCTGCCTCTAGCTAAGTGGAATATAATTTATCCCAGAGTACAAAGAATTCAGTCTGTTAAATACTTTGATGGAAGCATTTCTTTAAATATTTAGTTTCCAATTTCAAGAAAAATGTAATGTATGTCTCAGATTCCCAGATGTATCTCTCAGAATTAATCTTCACTAAAACACTTTAATTTTTGGACAAGTATTTTAAGTATAAAATAAAACTATAAATTTTATGCTATTATCTTGTAATGATGTACAATTTTGACAAAGATCTCATTTATACACATGAGAACAGTAAAAACGTTTAATTATAAGAGTGACTGAAGTATACCTTTAACATGTATCAAAGTTCCAGAAGTTTATTAAACTCAAACTGAATCTAGATGTGTCTTGTATGTCTTAATTCTAACACCAAATGAAAAGAATTCTTTAAAACTTCATGTTTCATGGTTGGCTTCATATCAGATTTTTGTTCCCTTTGAGAATCTCCTGTAATACTGAATAATAGAGTTGCAGGGAGGAAAGGTGAGGTCATTATACCACACCAAAACTATATCTTGAAAATATTGAGTTTTTTAAGAGCTGTGATTAGTTAGGATGAATAAAAAATAACCATAAAATTATCATCATCAAACATGACTCACAAGTCTTCTATGAATTTTAAAAGAATAAATAAATAAAGCTACGTTTTTCTTTGCATTTTCATTGCAAGTCAGTCTTGGAGATTTTCTGGAATACAGGATACCATTTTATAATGAGTGACTGAAGAATATATTGCATAGAACCCTCCTAAAGCATAACATGAAGCAACAAACAGCTGAATTGATCAAATACTCGTTATTCCACAGGAGTCTGATTCCAGACAGAGAATGATAAGGATGAATAAAATTTATATGGAAAGCAGCTTCAGAGTTCTATTATCATGAGAAGTAGTGTTTGGGCAACTTCAGCATGTATGTCATGGCAATTTCCAAGCCTCAAATGTCAGTTTAGGTACACTAAAAATTAAAATTATCTTAATGTTAGAAGGGCTGAATATAAGGAATTCCAAATTATTTTGCCAAGACTGCAGAGCCAGTCATGTATCTGTTTCTAGAAATATGGCAGTTTTCTTCTGATAAATGTTTCTATCCTGCATGTCTCAGCCATTATTAAGTGGAAAACAGGCTTAAGTTCAATGTATTCAGATAGATAGTGGCTACTGTGTATATGCATATTGTTTGGTGTCCTGTATAATTTAGAAAGCACAGTTTGAGACGATGCTACCAATTTGCACTTAACGATGTTTTGATAACCAAGAATAAAACCCATGTCATATTTGATATAGCCAAATATTAATCATAAACTATTTCAGTAGATTTTAGTCCTTGTCATCTCTGCTTACATTTCAGGATTTTGCCTTTGAAACTCTGTTTCTTCATTTTCAGTCTCATATTATATTTAGTTTTATTTAGTGATGGTAAAAAATCTTTCTGATACATGATAACCCTATATCTTCCTATAGCACTATTTTAATAGTGTGATTCACTGAAAGAGAGAAAATTCTTAGAATCAGGTGTTAGTTTCTCAACAATGGTAACTAAATCTCTCCAACACACACTTCAGTCATTTTACTGAATGACTATCTGACAAAGACTGATTCATTAGTAGGAGGCATGATTTCCATCAATTGTCAGAGAGTATTCACAAAGAAGTTTTCACTCAACTAATCCTGTTTCCTTCCAAAAGTCTCTGTATCAGTAGGAAGGCTTCTGAATCAGTAAATCTATGTTCTTCTGCTTCAAATTCTGGAACAAATAATAAGACTGATAATCCTTCTGGCCCTTGAAATGTCCCCCATTTCCAGTTGACTCTCCAAGTACCTCTACCACAATTCCAAATAATTACTCCTTCCTGTTCCTATCCCACCCTGCCCACAGTCCACGGACATTATCCTATTTCACATTTTGAGGGAGGTCCTTGTGCCCTGCATGTTACTTAGCCTGTTTGTGTTTGGAGACTGTAAAACGATTATGTAGCTCAACTATGTTCACAGCAGCTTTATTCACAATATCTAGAACCTAGAACCAACCTAGATGTTCCTCAGCCAAAGGATGGATAAAGAAAATGTTATGCATATTTGAGCGTAACATATTTGACCATATTCTTGTGATAGGATGAAAAATATTTTGAGTATGCCCAACAGTGGTATATCTGGGTCATGAGGTTGATGAATTACTGATTTTCTGAAAAACAGTCATATTGATTTCCAAAGTGGTTGTACAAGTTGATACTCCTACTATCAGTGGAGGGGTGTTCCACTTGCTCAACAATTTCGCCAGCACAAGTCATCACTTGTGGTTTTTGACTTTAGCCATTCTGATAAGATCCTGGATTTCTCAAAGCATTTGATTCATTATAAAATGATCATTTTATATAGTAGTATCTATAGTTTTTAAAAGATTACTTTCCAATGTTGCAACTAGGCTTTAAAGGTGGAAGAGGTAAAGTGAAGAATTACTGAAATATCAACACATTTAAATGATAAAGTAACACAAAAATATTTCAAATATTGCAGGAGCTGCCATATTTTGTAATGTAGTAAGGTGAGGTATACTTGATATTTAAGATGTTCCTGAAGATGATCATGGATAGGAGATTCAAAAGCAAAGGATAGTTGGTAGACATTTAACCACAAAGGAAGAAATCTAATCCCAGAGATCCCAATGTACATTGTATTTGTCCATCAAATCCCTAATAGGAGATTCAGATTTAAAAATAAGCAAGCATATTTTTTAAGCAGTTGGAAGAAAACCTAGTTTATTCTTGAGTTCCACACCACATTTTAAAAACATTCGATTTTCATTCGGGAGTAGTTATCTAAGCTTATTGTATACTCAATGGATGATACCATCATCCTAATCACTTCTGTCTTCACACCGGTGAGTTTCTCTCCTCTCTGCTTAGATCTCAAGAGGCTCATTGATCAGTTACTTAACAATGCATCAGATGTCCTAATTTTCATTCCATAACTGTGATAAAAGTGTGAAGTGATGTTCTCTGAAGGAACTACACTTCTACTACAAATTTTGCAAAATGCCTGATCTTGGTTGCCTAAAACACCATTTCTACAGAGGTGGAATGCTGGAGTTCAACAGATGAAATTGTCTTGGACCTTTTAATAACCATTTAACTTTGGTATTTGACCTGCTGACTGATAGATAAATCTTGGAATGCATCTCTCAGCCTCACAGACTCTTTCTAACTCAGAACATCTGAAACCTGCAGACTTCTCTGCTTTGCTTTGGCCTCATTAGTCAATGTTCCAGCCAATGGAACAGATATGTTGTTTTATGACTTTTGTTTAGTTGATGAGTCTTTGAGTTTGTGTTTCATCTTCTACAGTGGAACATGCCAGCCAAGGTAACTTTTATCCATAGTCTGTGGCTGTGATCATGTTAGTTGGCTCAGAATGAACATTTTTCTCTTTTCTTTTATGGTCTATAATGATAAAAACTAAGAATGTGCACTGGATTATCATTTATGTGAGTTCAATCATAGCAAGTTAATAAATATGTGTAGATGTTTTATCAAATCTCTGTATTTCCACAGAAAAGCAAATGAGTTGTGTAAAATAAGAGAAAGTTAGAGGTGCAGGTAACCTTAAAACTCATTTCACAGAATAAAATTAATTAATATGCATCAAGTATATATGACATTGTGAACATCCAATCTAGAATTTTGTTTCTAAGACTATAAATATAACTGACTTTTCTTTTCATAAATTTTCCATATTTTTTGAGGAATGACCATAATTCTCTTGTCTATGTATGTGCAAGACCTGGACAGGGTATGCTTATCTTGCATTGACTTTTTCACCTTAATTATTTACCATGTGCATCTCAATGACTGTCACAAACTCCCTAACAGTATAACTAGTGCATATGAAGAATACATATTAAATATAGAAAAAGCACTGGGATGTAAGTGGCTCAGAAAAGAAGAGAGGGCTCTATTAAACTGGGTAGTGCTTTCACAGAGTCTTTCCTCTGGCTGATGGTGAACACATGTATAAAAGAAGATATTGCTTCCTTACATGAGCAAATATGATTTTTAAGTTTCATTCTTTTTTACTTTATACAGATGCTACTCAAGGTCAGAGAGGCCATTCAAAAAGTTTCTACTTAAAATTGGACTTGCTCAGTACACTAGTTTTAATACCATTAGATGACTACAATACATGCATAGAAATATGGTTCTCATTTTGTTTTTAATGAAGCTATATTTGATTTTGCAAAGGACAATCAGTAAGATACCATATAAATATAACATATAATTAATGTGCAGAACACAGTGAAAATTGAAAATCTACCTTTGTATAGACACACAGGCTTGCAGGACAGACAAGTCACAGTCAGAGACAGCAAGACCAGCTAACAACAGAAATAACCAGATAGCAAAAGGCAAGCACAAGAACATAAGCAAAAGAAAGAAACCAAGGCTGCTTGGCATCATCAGAACCCAGTTCTCCCACAACAGTAAGTCCTGGTTACCTCAAATACTAGAAAAGGAAGATTTAAAATCACATTTTATGATGATAATAGAGGACATAAGAAGGACATAAACAACTCCTTTAAAGAAATACAAGAGAACACTGGTAAACAGGTAGAAGACCTTAAAGAGTAAAATCAAAAATCCCTTGAAGAATTACAGGAAAACATAACCAAACAGGTGACAGAACTGAACAAAACAATCCTGGATCTTGACACAGACAGGTCCCAGCTGGGAACTAAATCCGAGGGGGGGGACTCTGGATATCAGGAGAGGAAACCAGTCTGGCGGGTGACAAACAACCTCAACCACACGTAGAAGAGGCTAGAATCAAAATGTATTTTTCTGGGTATCTTCTAGTCCAGTCAAGTTAACATCTCAAATTAAGCATCACATTTATCTGTCAAAGCTTCAGTTTTCTCAGGCAGTACAGGATGTTTACCCATAGTCTGTCCATAGTCTGGTTGGCCAATTGGTGCATGCGGTTAAACTGCTCCTTCATCTTGGCCCCAGTGTCATGCTAGCAGGGGAGCAGGGGAAGGATGGTCCCCGGGCCTAGCTTCCCAGTGATGACGGCGGCATTGCAGAGCTTGGGAAGCTACCTGACTCTAGCAGTCCTCCAAGAGCACTTCTACCTAATCTGCCCATTGCATTCTTCTCTGTGCCATGCCCGGGGCTTCCATAGGTCCCCCGGCTATCAGCTCCCTGAAGTCCCTAGCCTCAGCCCAGTGAACTCACCAGCAAGTCCTTAGGCCCAGCTCAGTGAACTAACTACTCACTCTGAGTGTCCCTCAGAGTAAAAAGTATCCACTGTGTCTTGAATCACACCTGGACAAGCTAAAAGTATTGTTTTGCCCAAGACTCCCTAGGTGGGGTCTGTAAAACAAAATGTAGTTCCTCACAGGCTTCCATTGCTATCCAGGTGAACCACAGTGGAGATAGTCTCTCCACATAACAAGCAAACTCAAGAGTTAAAGGTGGAACAAGATTAACTTGCCTGCTGCAAATGTCCCCAGGTATTCAATTCAGTTGCAAATTAGCAACTCAAAAGACAGAAAACCTGGCCTCTGGGATGGGGAAAGGTAGCTTTGAGCTATGTGCCAACTCAAATGTAAATTATTTCTACCTTGCCCAATACCCAATTGTAAGGCAAGGGCCTTGTATAAGTTTCTTCATATGTAAATATCCTTAGTCTGGGCCTATTGTTTGGAATCCATCTGCCCTGCAAGGAATGACTAAAAAACAACAAGAAAGAACCTTAAAGTTCCTGGAAACTTTTACTGCCTTCTAAAAATTATTTTTCTACTGGAATTACATAAACGATTGTAGCAAAGTATCACAGAATATTTTTTGCTACAAGGTGGATTCTTTTACATCTTAATATGCTCAGTATTCTTAGTCCTGGCCACTAGTAAGGAGAATTTCAGAAATATATTAAATTGCCAAGTGAGATTTTCAGTGTCTGAATTTACAGGGTGTTCTGCTTTTCCCAGGAGACATTTCTCGCCTCTATCAGTTTAATACTTATTTACAGATTACACTGGACCACCACGGCAGGATCTAAAAATGGAAAGAAGAACAACAAAGAAATCACAAAGTAAGACAACCCTGGAGATAGAAAACTTAGGAAAGAGATCAGGAGTCATAGATGTAAGCACAACCAACAGAATCTCAGGTGCAGAAGATACCATACACAACATTGATACAAGAGTAAAAGAAAATGTAAAATGCAAAAAGCTCCTAACCTAAAACATCCAGGAAATCCAAGACACAATGAGATTACCAAACCTAAGGATAATAGATATAGAAGAAAGTAAAGGGTCCCAACTTAAAAGGCCAGTAAATGTCTTTAACAAAATTATAGAAGAAAACTTCCCTAACCTAAGCAAAGAGATGCCCATGAACATACAAGAAGCCTACACAACTACAAATAGATTGGACCAGAAAAGAAATACCTCCCATCACATAATGATGACAACACCAAATGTACTAAATATCAAAACACCAAATGTACCAAACACAGAAAGAATATTAAAAGTGGTAAGGGAGAAAGGACGAGTAACATGCAAAGGCAGTCCTATCAGAATTACACCAGACTTCTCACCAGAGGCTATGAAAGCTAGAAGATCCTGGCCAGATCTAATACAGACCCTAAGAGAACATAAATACCAGCTCATACTACTATACACAACAAAACTCTCAATTACAAAAGATAAAGAAATCAAGATATTTCATGAGAAAACCAAATTTACACAATATCTTTCCACAAATCCAGCCCTATAAAGGATAATACATGGAAAACACCAACACAAGGAGGGAAACTACACCCTAGAAAAGAGAGTAATCTTATTTCAACAAACTGAAAAAAAAGATAACCACACAAACATAAATATAATTTAAAAAGATAACCACACCAACATAAATATAACATAAAAAATAACAGGAAGCAACAATCACTGTTCGTTAATATCTCTTACCATCAATGGACTCAATTCCCCAATAAAAAGACATAGACTAAGAGACTGAATATGTAAACAGGACCCAGCATTTTGTTGCAAACAGGAAATGCACCTCAGTGTCAAAGACAAACACTACCTCAGAGTAAAGGGCTGGAAAAGAGTTTTCAAAGCAAATGGTCCCAAGAAACAGGCTGGAGTAGCCATTCTAATATCAGATAAAATCAACATTCAAACAAAAGTTATCAAAAAAGATAAGGAAGGACACTTCATACACATCAAAGGAAAAATGTACCAAGAAGAACTCTCAATTCTGAATATCTAAGCTCCCAAAAAAAAACTTTACTAAAGCTCAAGCACACATTGTACCTCCCGCAATAATTGTGGTAGACTTCAACATCCCACTCTTATCAAAGACAGATAGGGAAACACAAACTAAACAGAGACACAATGAAACTAACAGGAGTTATGGACCAAATTGATTTAACAGATATCTATAGAATAGTTCATTCTAAATCAAAAGAATATAACTTCTTCTCACTATCTCATAGTATCTTCTCTAAAACTGACCATATAATCAGTTACAAAACAGACCTCAAAAGAAATAAGAAGAGTGAAATAATCTCTTGCCCCTATCAGATCACTACAGATTAAGGCAGCTATTCAATAACAACAAAATTAACAGAAAGCCCACATACACATGGAAGCTGAACGTCACTCTACTCAATGATAACTAGACCAAGGAATAAATAAAGAAATTAATGACTTTTTAGAATGTAATGAAAATGGAGGTACAATACTCAAACTTATGGGACTCAATGTAAGCATTGCTAAGATGAAACTCATAGCTCTGTGATCATCCGAAAAGAAACTGGAGCAAGCATACACTAGCAGTTTAACTGCACACCTGAAAGCTCTAGAACAGAAAGAAGCTAATACACCCAAGAGGAGTAGACAGCAGGAAATAATCAAACTCAGGGCTGAAATTAACCAAGTAGAAACAAAACATCCAGACAAAGAATCAACAAAACCATGAGCTAGTTCTTTGAGAAAATCAACAAGATAAATCAGTCCTTAGCCAGACTAACCATAGGGCACAGAGACAATATCCACATTAACAAAATCAGAAATGAAAAGGAAGATATAAAAAAAAAAACTGAAGAAATTAAAAAAATTATCATATCCTACTACAAACGTCTATACTCAACACAACTGGAAAATTTCACAAACTAGACAATTATCTAGACAGATACCAAATACCAAAGTTTAATCAGGATTAGATAAACCATCTAAACAGTCCCATTACCCGTAATGACATAGAAGTAGTCATTAAAAATCTTCTAACCAAAAAGTCCAGGACCAGATGGTTTTGGTGCCGAATTCTAATAGATCTTCAAAGAAGACCTAATACCAATACTCTTCAAACAATTCCACAAAATAGAAACAGAATGAACACTACTCAACTTGTTCTATTAATCCACAATTACACTGACACCAAAACCACATAAAGATCCAACAAAGAAAGAGAATATCCAGGCCAATTTCCCTTATGACTATTGATGTAAAAATATGCAACAGCCTCCAAGAACACATAAAAATGATCATTCACTACGATCAAGTAGGCTTCAAGCCAGGGATGCAGGAATGGTTCATTATATGTAATCCATCACCATAATCTACTACATAAACAAACTCAAAGAAAAGAACCACATGGTATTACATTAGATGCTGAAAATGCAATGAACAAAAATCAGTATCCCTTCAGGAATTCAAGGCCCATACATAAACACAGTGAAAGCAATTTACAGTAAACCAGTGGCCACCATCAAACTAAATAGAGAGAAACTTGAAGCAATACCACTAAAATCAGGGATAGACAAGGCTGTCCACTCTCTCCCTATCTATTCAATAAAGAACCTGAAATTACAGTTAGAGCAATAAGATAACAAATGGAGTGCAAAGTGGAAAGGAAGAACTCAAACTATCACTATGCAGATGACATGATAGTATATTTAAGGGACCCCAAAAAAAAAAATCCACCAGAGAACTCCTAAACCTGATAAACAACTTCAGCAAAGTGGCCAGGTATAAAAATAACTCAAACAAATCAGTAGTCTTCCTATATTCAAAGTATAAACAGGCTGAAAAAGAAATTAAGGAAATTATACTCTTCACAATAGTCACAAACAATAAAACGTATCTCGATGTGACTCTAACCAAGCAAGTGAAAATTCTGTATGACAAGAACTTCTAGTCTCTAAAGAAAGAAATCAAAGAAAATTTCAGAAGATGGAAAGATCTCCCATGCTGCTGGATAGGTAGGATAAATATATTAAAAATGTCCGTCTTACTGAAGTCAATCTATAGATTCGATGCAATCCTCATCAAAATTCCAACACAATTTTTTATAGAGTTAGAAAGAGCAATTCTCAAATTCGTCTGGAATAACAAAAACCCAGGATAGCAAAACCTGTTCTCAACATCAGAACTTCTGGGGTAATCAGCATCCTGGACCTCAAGTTGTACTATAGAGCAATAGTGATAAAAAAAACTGTATGCTATTTTTACAGTGACAGGAAGGTAGATCAATGGAGTAGAATTGAAGACCCAGAAATCAATCCACACACCTATGGTCAATTGATCTTTGACAAAGGAGCTAAAACCATCCTGTGGAAAAAAGATAGCCTTTCAACAAATGGGGTTAGTTCAACTGGTGGTTAGCATGCAAAAGAATGCAAATTTATTGATTCTTATCTCCTTATATAAAGCTCAAGTCCAAGTGGATCAAGGACCATAACGTAAAATGTGATACACTGAAACTAATAGAAAAAAATGTGAGGAAGAACCTTGAGTACATGAGCACAGGGGAAAATTTCCTGAAGAGTACCTATAGTCATAGCCCTATGCTCTATGATCAAGAATTGATAAATGAGACCTCATAAAATTGCAAATCTTGTGTAAGGCAAAGGACACTGTCAATAGGACAAAACGGCAACTAACAAATTGGGAAAAGATCTTTACCAACCCTACATCTGATACAGGGATAATATCCAATATATATAAAGAACACAAGTTAGACTCCAGAGAACCAAATAATCCTGTTAAAAAATATGATACAGGGCCAAATAAAGAATTCTCAACTGAGGAATACTGAATGGCTGAGAAGTACCTAAAGAAGTCTTCAACATCCATAGTCATCAGCTAACTACAAATCAAAATAACCCTGAGATTCTAGCTCTCATCAGTCACAATGGCTAAGTTCAAAAACTCAGGTGACAGCTGGTGCTGGTGAGGATGTGGAGAAAGAGAAGCACTCCTCTACTGCTGGTGAGATTGCAAGCTGGTAAAAACCATTCTGGATATCAGTTTGGCAGTTCCTCAGATAATTGGGCATAGTACTACCAGAAGATCCAGCTATACCAATCCTGGACATAAACCCGGAATATTCTCAAGCATATAATAAGGACACATGCTCCACTATATTCATAGCAATCTTATTTATAATAGCCAGAAGCTGGAAAGAATCCATATATTCCTCATCAGAGGAATAGATACAGAAAATATGGTACAATTATACAGTGAGATACTACTCAGCCCTTAAAAACAATACATTCATGAAATACTTAGGTAAATGGATAGAACTAGATAATATCATCCTGAGTGAGGTAACCTAATCACAAAGAATACACATGGTATGTACTCACTGATAAGTGAAGCTTGGAATATACCATATATATTTCATAGACCAAATAAAGCTCAAGAAGAAGAAAGAGCAAAGTCTCCATACTTTGGAGAACAAAATATCCATGGGAGGATATACCAAGACAAATTGTGGAGAAGAGACTGAAGGAAAGGCCATGCAGAGACTGACCCATCAGGGGGATCTATATAATTTACAGTCACTAAACCCAGATACTACTGTGAAAAGCAGCAAGTATTTGCTGACAGGAGCCTGATATAGCTGTTTCCTGAGAGGCTCTGCCAGTGCATGACAAGTACAGAGGTAGGTGCTCTCAGCCAACAACTGGAGTGAGCACAAGGTGCCCAATGGAGGAGCTAGAGAAAGGACAGAAGGAGCTGAAGGAGCTTGCAGCTCCATATGAAGAACAACATTATGAACCAATCAGTAGCCCCTGATCTCCTAGGGACTGAACCACCAACCAAAGAGTGCATACAAATGGAGGGACGCATGGCTCCAGCTACATATGGAGCTGAGCATGGCCTTGTTGCACATCAAAGTGAGGAGAGGCCTTTCATCCTGACAAGGTTTGGTGCCTCAGTATAGGGGAATGCCAGGACAGGGAAGTGGGAGTGGGTATATTTGTGAGCAGGAGGAGGGGAGATAGGATAGAGGATTTTCTGAGGGGAAGCCAGGAAAGGGGATAACAAATGAAATTTAAATAAAGAAACTATCTAATAAAACAAACAAACAAACAAAAAAACAAATATGTATATGTTTAATATATATAGCAGGTATACTTATTTATGCATGATGTCCTGAAACTAAGCACTATTATATTTGAATATTTAATGAAACATTTTTTTCTTTTCTTGCAATGTCTTCTTTCCACATTTCCGCTTTTTTGACTTCCACATTTTAATCCTCATCAAGGGAATGAGTCACAAAGGAAAACTGAAAATAGCATTTATTATATATACGAAAGAATCATAATATAAATTCTACGATTTATGCAGGAAAAATCTGAAATCTGTAGTACTATGGTTTGAAAATAAAAATCACAGTTTTGCTGTGTTTCAATTCTGTCAGAGAATGTAGTAGGGGCTCATTAAAACTTCAAATTAGAAATTAAAATAGATAAAATTTCTCTTTTACAGTGCTAGAGAATTTTAGAATGAAAGATTAAATTATTGTCTAACGTTATAAAATATTGTCACAGGCCTCCGTGGTTATACTGTTTTACAATGGTGGGCAGAAAAATTGCTTACTCCAAATATTTATTTAAATACAATAAAGCAATTGGATCATAGAATTACTAAAATTACTCTACTTCTCAGGTTTGAAATTACAGATGTGCACCATATTCAACTGTTATCTTGAGTCTCTGATCAAAGAAAAGGGTCCTATGAATAGATATGCCATTTTAAAGGTAGAGTCTACTGGTCTTCTCATAACCGAAGCATACCCAATAATAGGTGTAGCTCAATACCAAGCTTCTGTAGTTGTTTAATGTGGTTTAAATTAGTATGAAGAGCAAACCCACCTTTTAAATAAATTCTGTTTCTGAACATCCTCTGATCTTAGGCAGAACTTGTTTCTTTTTCAAAACCAATGTTCTTCAAGGCATTAAAATGAAGATCATTTGAAACGTAAGAGATGATATTCCTGTTACTATGTTTACACATAAATGTGTATAACAGCAGCCAGGGTTATAACTCTTAGTGTATCATCATGACAGCTTCTTTTTCTTTTAAAGATATCTCATGTAGCTTAGCTTTCTTTTCACTTTCAGAAATTGACAATTCCATTTGTTTGTTTGTGTGTTTGTTTGATTGTTTATTGTTTATTTAGCTTCTGTGTTTCTTATTAGAGTTACCTGATAAAATATAAAATTAGAGCTCTTAAAATATCTATGCACACAAGACTTGATTCTGTTTCTAATGAGCAATGTCAGGAAAATATTTCACAGCTATCTAGAAAATCTATTCTCATGGTAGGTGTTGTTTTAGGCCTAACAGGTTGGAAGGGTGTAGGAAATAAATACTTTCACACCTTCATTATTCCAGTTTGCTGAAATACTGTGGGCCCTATAACTGCAGAAATTTGAAGAGCTCTTTGGAGATTTCTATCATATCAATTGAAGTTAAAGTGTTTATTTTAGCATCCTACATTTACTGTGTCAGCACTGAGAAATTACTTGAACTCTAAAACTGAGTGAGTGGTTATTACCATTATCATTAACAACTAGGAGAGAGAAATAAAAAAATGCCAAACTCCAGTCTTTGAAAAAATGTAGTTAAAATGGGAACAGTGGAATCAATAGACTTCTATACATCGGTTTGCTAAACTCAGAAAAAAAAAATTCTTTGAGGAAAAACATTGATTTTAGTAAGAATGTTTACCACAGTGTAACATACTGCAGTTTCATCATATCTTTCCTAGTAGTTTTTATGACAACATCCCATACTTTTTAGGCAAGAGAAATCAAGACCTTGTGCACTATTAGAATTCATTCCCAAAGAAAGGGTGTTAATAATTATTTGTTGGAAGAACAAAACTAAGCCTTTTCTTTGTCCAATGCAGAACTGTACAGTACTATAAAACTGGGTCTGTGGGAGTGGGCCCGAACATTTGTCACATAGTATTAACAGGACAATGCTAGATGCTTTCTCCTGTGATGACAGGTAACACAGCTGGAACTGCACATTTGAGGTTGTTTACATGGTCAAGAAATCCCTTATGAAGCTCTGAGTTTTCATTCTTGCTGACTTTGAAGGTCCAAATAACCAAGAAATTTGATAATGTAGAATTAGAATCACATTCCAATAAACACAAGAGCAATCACACGGATTTAGAAGGAAATATAGTTCAGAGTAGAATCAATGCTACCATAAAATTAATTAGGTGAAACTAACTAAGCAAAATAAATATAAGGTCATGTAGACTTATAAGTAAATTCTTCTGAATATATAAAGAAGAATACCGATTCTTATCAAACTTACCCCCAATGAAAAGAAAACACTTTCTCAATCTATGAAAGCAGGATTATCTTATACTAAGCATAGTCAATGAGTTTTATAGATTAAGATACTATGGTGGTTGAATGATAACAACTCCATAAGTTTATTGGTTATTTAATCTCCCATACTTGAATGCTTGGTCCCAAGTTGGCAGAACTATTGAAAAGGATTTGGAGGTGTGACCATGAGAGGAAAAAAATAAAGCTGAGTATGCCAATCCATCTTCACTCTTTGCTAGTGAGTGAATATAGCATTACCTGTTGACGCTACCCTTCACTAGTATCAAAATGAATTTTTTAAGTCTTTCAACATTAACTCCTCTAGTTCTTTTAAGGATCTGTAAATCCTAAAGTTTAGGTTGAGGATGCTGAAGCATTGCTCTAGCCTCTTGAATAACTACTAGGCTCTCAGATGTAAGGATTATTGGACAAATCAGACCCTATAGTATAAGTCAAATCAATTTGTAATATGTATACATTGGTTAGTTTTAGTCCTGTATAATGCTCCAGCTAATCTAGGATTTAAGGGACAATATGTCCATAAGCAATTCCTTTAACTGTTGTGAAAATAAAATAAAAAATTACAATGAGACACCTGTCTGGAACCACAAGAATACAAATAATAATGATAATAATCAATAGCGATTATGATGATAGTAATAATAGAAAAGAAGTTTCAGTAAGAATGTGGAGAACTGGAATGTGAAGTGGTGGTGCCACCAGTGGATATCAGTTTTGTCATCCCTCAAAATGTCATTCATATATTTATTAAGTGACTGAGATTTCCAATCCTGGTTGCATATGTCAGGTGAATAAAGGTATGCTAATGAAAAATACTTACATAAATATGTTCACAGCAGTACTGTTCAGATCCATAAAAAGCTAAGTGGGAGAAACATGAACACCACTTATATAGTATTTCCTGAAGATGCAGGTGTCTACATGCAGAAAAGAGATGTATTTGAAGGGAATGGAAATTTCGTAGAACTAAATAAGAGTAATAATAATAGGAAATAGTTACCTACAAAGTTCGTTTGACTAAAACAGTTGTATTATAATGATTTATTTTGTGTTTTGATAAATATATTTTAATTTTAAAATCTTAAAATGGATTAGAATAGCTGGACAAAGTGCACAGTAAAAATCTATACTTATGGTAGTATGCGATGAATGTTATAATAGAATTCCAAGAAAAGCTATGAGAGGAATATCTAAGCTACAGGAATAATCAATGAAACATGGACTTGATACTGGAGTCAGCATAGGTGAATGTTGGGATAAGCTAGATGAAGAACAATTGATAAGGGACTTCATTTGTATTGCTTATTTTTCCATTCTTTAATTAAAAAAACTCTCTCTCTCTTTCTCTCTCTCTCTCTCTCTCTCTCTCTCTCTCTCTCTCTCTCTCTCTCTCTCTCTCTCTCTCTCTCTCTCTCCAGACATGCATGTGATGGTGGCTGGGGGATGGGGGGTGTGTGTGTGTTGCGGGAAGGCGTTCCTGCAGAGGCTGAAATTGGATGTCGGATCATTTAGAACCAAAGATAGTGGTTCTAAGCTGCCTATACTGGTGCTGGGAATTGAATTGACCCTGGGCACTCTACAAGAGCAGATACTCATAACTGATAAGATTTCTCTCTAGGGCCTATATTGTTGATTTTTATGTATACTTTTTAAAGTAAAGTAAGCACATGTCTTTCCACTGTATAGTTAAATAGTAACAAATGTACAGTTAGCAAAGGACATGATCACAACTCTAAGTTCCACCCAAAGAATAAAAGCAAGCTAGCTAAGAAAAATTATTGTTTCTATAATGGAATGAGAGTTCCTGTTAAAGGCAAGATAAGCTTATCACCAAGAAGACTGAAAAAAAAACACACTCTTGTTGATTATCTTGTGGGAGGCCCTTTTAACAATTGATGAGATTGTATATTTGCAATGTGGGGACCTGGGACTTTGACATATTGTTTGAAGTGAACTGGATCTTATTTTAGGTGTATTCCAGGTTCTATTTCACTGGGGACAGTAGGCCTATGAAGTTAAGAAGCTGCATATCTTGAAACAGTGTTCATCTGAATAGAGAAAGCTTGCTCTACCCTGAAGCATAGGTATCAGAGATCCCCAAACATGCTAGCAGGCATTCCAGTTAAAACAGATGAATATCAGGAAGTGGGCATTTCTCAGAGCTCAATGAGAAAGTCTAGGGAGACCAGTTTGTGAGACTGTTTTCAAGTATTCCATTGGACATTATCATGGTGTTTATATAGAAATGCTTCCAGTTGTGCTAGTTTGATCTCCTATAAATGCTGTGTGTGTCTTTATCCAAGGATATGTTTCTTATTATTCATGAGTGTTTGCATATGGTGTTTGCTGATCAGCTGTCCTCCTTTGTCTGCTATATACACATGATTCACATTGGAATTTCTACTTTAATTCATTTTGAACCCCAAGGAACAAAGCTTTAGAGGAAGCCACTTAAGTTAGTAATATTGTTATATGAAAAAAAAAGTTATTAGTGAAATCCTGAAGTAGAGCTTCCTGTTTACATTTCTCCAAAATAGGTTTAATAATAAGAATTAAAAATATAGGGGCTATCAATGAATGTTATGTATATAGGCATTTACTTGCATATTTATTTGTGCACTATGTGTGTT